>NW_027614104.1:0-29966 GCF_965212315.1 Lampetra planeri
GATGTCTCTTGATATCAACCAGGTAAGCATCTAAATGTGATTAAAGTCTTCCCATCCTGTAGTTATTGTTTCGTGCTTCCATTTTCATTTTTTATCAGTGGTAGAAGACCAGGATGGATGATCCTGCTGGTGTCCTTGCTTAGACTAATCACATCTCTTCCCTTTTTGAGCTCAGGTGCCCTCACAGCCAACGGCATTAGTGCTGACACCAGCACTGAGATCGGACGAGCCAAGAATTGTCTGAGTCCAGAGGACCTCATTGACAAATATAAAGAGGCCATATCCTACTACGGAAAGGTAGCGGACAAATGTTCTAGAACCTTTGATGAAGACTTCAGCCAGCACCATGGTTATTTGATGAGTCATTTGTGGATGATAAGGTTTCTTCAAATCACAGTAGAAGGGGAACAATCACAGAAACACATGAAAATATTCAGTGCAGTATCATTTTTAAGACAAATTAATGGTAGTATCATTTAAGTACGAACAGCAACTTCAATGAGTTTAAAGTCTTTTAAGAACCAATAAGCAATAATCATCATACTTTGATAGAATCTTCAAAGCTTGTTGACCACTTGCACACAAGACCGTTTCAGTTATTAAGTTATGAAATGAATGCTCCACAAATGACATGTTGCTCTCATCGCCTGAGTAGTATTTAATAAGCCCACTAGGGGGCAGTATTCAATCTGGTTTAATTGAATAAAGCGTCTAAGGCAGATGTGACAGTGGTTTATTAAAACGGCCTGATGTCACAAACAAACATGAGAGTAGGTTCTTGTGTAGAAATAAGCTTTAATTTGTCAAGCCGTATATATAACCGTATTGCTAAAGAAAGCATCAGTTGAAGCCTGACTCAGTCCGTCTATGAATTCAGTTCATGTTGTCACTCTTATGACTGCTCTGCTTGTACTACCGTAGAAGAACATTCTTTAAGTATCCCTAATGCTTACAAAGAGCTGAATAGGCTCCTTATGCTACCAAACTGCGCAGGACTTTGTGCTTTATCTTCATTATTATAATTGCCTTTCTGCACTGACCTCCCTCAGCCCTTTTACCTGTAGCTCGTTCATTCAGAATTAAATTACTTCTCAACACGCAGCCATTCAGTTATTAATTGAATTTTAATGAGAAGAGAGTGATTGTCAAAGTAGAAGGGGGTTGAATGGTGAGATATATATATAAAAAAAAACCCTGCATGCACTGAAACCTCAGCAGCTGTAGCTCATGTTTCCAGTGGGCGTATTGGAAACCCCTGAAAATTGAGCAGCGGGGGATTTACTCGACATGTCTGTATCATTCCACATCTGTACTGACTGATAAAGGTGTAGTCATGTGTTAATGAAAAACACCGGTTCCGATTATGAGCTCGGCTGTAAAAGTGGACGTGACTCTTGTTGATAATTCATTTGTCATTAACGTGATCCTCCCCTGCCCCCACCCCCCATTATCTCCGGCAGTACAAGAATGCGGGCGTGATTGAGCTGGAGGCCTGCGTGAAGGCGGTCAGGGTGCTGGCCATTCAGAAGAGGGCCAGGGGAGGCCTCCGAGTTCCTGCAGAATGCTGTTTACATCAACCTGGGACAGGTACACCGTCTGTCTGGGACATAAAGCTTTTGCCTGCTTCAGTGGATGATTAATTGGAACTAGGGTGATGTGGTGTGGAGGTGGATTTAATAATGGAACGATATTCTCTGAAAGTAAAACAAATTGTCTCGTATCATTTTCTGACCTCAGACACCTACGTTATCGCCTGTTTGTCCTCAATGACGGACTTTACTTTGGGGTTTTTATTTTATTCCTTCGCAGGACTGTTGTCCTCAGATCTTTCAATCTTTTTTTCCATTATCAAACTTCACAGCCTATGAGTGGTTCAACCTTGTGTTTTCTTAAAAGTCCTATCTTGCTCTACTTGAAGTCATACACCAGTTTTCCAGGTAGTTCCCAACCATATATATTTTCTGGTATGACATTGGTATCGGTTGTCTCTGTCTCTCCAGTTATCAGAGGAGGAGAAGATTCAGCGTTACAGTATCCTGTCTGAGCTCTACGAACTTATTGGCTTTCATCGTAAGTCAGCTTTTTTCAAGCGCGTTGCGGCGATGCAGTGTGTGGCCCCCCACCATCCCAGAGCCCGGCTGGGAGGGCCTGCTACAAGCTGCTCCTGGAGACATTGCCAGGATACAGTCTTTCCCTCGATCCCAAGGACTTCAGTAAAGGTAGTGTTGGTTAGCAACAATTATTTTTCCTATATTATAGGAATAATTTGTGCCATTGGAGCTTGTTTATTGTTGCACACACACACTCACCCCACACACACACACCACACCACACACACACACACCACACACACACACCACACACACCACACACACACACTTTTGTAGTCGCTGTCACCACTGTTTCCAGAATCAAAGTTATTTTATTGACATGATACACATGTACAATGAATTGTATGTGGTTGTCTCTCAAACACAAAAGAAGAAAAATGAATACTGTAACTAGAAAATCACTGAAATACAAAAGACATGTACACTATTAGCAAGGGAATGAACCTAGTATAACACATTTTAAAACAGGGCATACTGGAAAATGTAGATTTATGAACCAATTTACACATTTTAAAGGATCACATCAATTGGTCTTTATCCTGTTTTATGTTCCAAATTTTATTTCATTTGAAATGTGTATTCCTGTTAATTTGGTACAACCACAGACACAGAGGCAAATACCTGGGCCAGAATTTTCAGTGTTTTAAATTAAATAGCATTTTCTTAGATAAAGCTGCCACCTTTTTCTAATTTGCATGCGTTACACATGTTTTTTTTTTTAACAAATGTATGTGGAAATGCTTTAATCTTACAAACACATAGTGTACTATAATAGTGACACATCATTTCACCTCTGGTTTCGCTCTATTTGCAAGGATTCTCCTTCAGGGTCGTCTGTATTCAAGCAAACACTTCACTCAAACGTCGACACAATTGAGTCAGGGTTGTGTGAGGTCGACATGATAGGTGGTTCGACAGACTCGTAACCTTACTCGCTGCAGCCATTCAACTGACAGCACTTAGGCAGCACTCCAAACCAGCAGAAAAGCTCAGGGGACTATTTTCTTTTTCATGATCTCTATTCAAAGGCCATTTTTTCCCAGTTCATGTGCTTGAACTCAGAGCGTGCCCTTTATTGCATGAAGCGCTTTTTGTAGTAATTGACTGCGACGATTTCTGTCAAAGGGGATTTGTAGATGTTATTTTGATACGTTACACAATGTCACTATGTTGCAATGCTCAAAAATGACCATCTGATCTGTATCGGTCTGCTGTAAAGTGTATGGTCCTAAGTTAATTTCAACATTTATCACACTCACTACATTTTGTGAAAATATATCGATGTATTTTGTAATCGCTCCAAGCTACTAGAAGTAGCAGCACGGAGACTGTAAGTATAAAACTGTGAAATACTGTTTTTGTTTTTATTCTCAGGTTTGTGACGCAAAAAAATGTCTTTGGTGTAAGGTGCCAAACATTAATCCTAGAATATGAAAATTAGTTTTAACAAAACACTAGAGATTTAGAACACTGCACACAATAGTAAAGTAGAATAAAATACATTAAAATCAAATCTTGTTCATTTTCATGGAATGGTTTTAAGAAGTCTGCCATATATTCTTTGTTTTAAATTTTTATGACAATGAGTCATTTCTTTAATAGCAGTTGTGGACAAGTGTAATTGATCAGAGTGGCATTTCAGAGAGCGCCATCTGCCTCTACGTTCGTCTGGGAAAGCTTTTGCATCTGTATCACACAATGAGCTGTCAATTAATTCCAATATACAGAGCTATGTATTTTAAGCTATTGACGTCAGTATGTGATGCTCAGAGCAGCGTCTCCAGCACGGTGCCAGCATGTGCTCCACGTGCACCAGGGACACACTGGTTAACGGTAAAACCCCCCCTTAGTGCTCTAATCTGTCAACATGATGGAAGGTGGCCTTCTGGTTTTCCGTCATGGTTGAAAAAAAATACAATAAAAAAGGTACCTCCGGTTAACAAGTGTATAAATATCAAAGTTTTATTAAAAAAAAAAAAAAAGAAATGATATTTCAGCATTTTATTGTGCACTGCTCTGGCTGCTGCTGTAACATCATCACCTTTGTGAGGTCTGAGTCTCCACAGGGATGGTGGTTTGTTTTTGGCAGGAGGGATTCCATTTGGAGTTCTGAGCGCGTTTATCAAGCAATTACCTGTGCAGGCAAGTTCAAGTGCGAAGGAAAATGGGGATCAGTGGTGCATTTCAATAAGGCTGCTGTGCTCAAAGATACAGCGGGGAACAAATGACTTTTTAAGTAGCTCAGAAGTCCTTTTCTGCTACTCTGCTCCGTAATAAATCATTTTCTGTCCGCTGTGGTCAAGCTGTCACAGACACTCAGAGTTTTCATTCTCAGCACATGAGATGATCACGACGTACCTTACACAGGACTAAATTCTCCTCAGAGGCGGTCGGGGTGTCAGTCCATTACGGTATAAACAACCTTCATTGTGATTGTGGGCTAATGGATTGGTAGCGTAGACACCTCCAGTTCACGTCCAGATATACCACAATGAAGCCATTTTTGTTGTGTATGAGTGAGAGTGGCATCCTCTGAAAGTGTCCTTTGGATTACTGTCCTCTAGATAAGCACAGGTTTTGGCAGGTAGACGCAAGCTATTTTTAGACTGCTTAGTGTGTGCGGGGTCATAACAGAAATATAGCTTTGGGAAGAACCACGTTTCGAGTCGGCTGTGGTGGCAGAAGAAGTCGGAATAGAATAATGCTCATTGTAGATAACTGAACAGCATCATGGATGGGATTTTTTTTTTTTTAAAATCTACAAAAATATCAGTGTTTTCCAAATTCCCTCCCCCTTATCTCTCTCTCTCTTTGGGTTCCCCAGCCCCCACATCACATCATTCCTCCAGTTTGCTTTCCCACTCAGTGAGTCAACAGTCCACAGCTGTGAGTGGAGCAGGAGATCTCGTCAGGGGCTGAGGGTCTTATGTAACTGTTGGTGTCAGGCTCCAGTGCTATTAAGATGTCTTGCGAAGCTCTGTAGAACAATCTCATCGCTTGTAGAGAAGCTGAAGGCACTTCTGCTCTAATAGTAAGATGCTGTAGTGGTTGGTGAGAAGCATCTCGAGCAAACATTGATTCATGAAGATTTGTCACATACTTGGATTGTTTCTATGTAAATACACTGTGGTGTATTTTATTTCAATTTCATATTAACAGTTCTGCTACAATCTTCATCCGAAGTACTTACGTATATGTCGGCGGTTATCTTATTAAGGAAATTAATTTAATGAAGGACAGCTTATTTATCCTGTGATCATGTTAAAAATGCTTCCGTACCATATCGACATAGTTTTTTTCCATTTTCTTCTTACACAAAGTGTTCCCAATACAAATGTATTGTATTTTTGTGTGTTGTTTGTATGACTGAATGCTATTTGATATGTTAGAATGTAGTAGAATGCTCTGTGTGATTGAAATGATAACAAAGGAAAGAAAAATGACAGTCTTCAGTCTTGTCCAGGACAGCTTACGTTAACCAGTTTAGGTTTTGCTTGACAAGATAAGGTTGTGAAATGACACTTAGGCCATGGAAAAAGACATCATTATCTTTATAGAACCATTTTCCAAACGTTTAATCGTAGCTTTTATAGCGTTCAGTGTCATTTCCAGAGCATGACGCTGCAGGGTGGATTGAAGGCATCTGCTGATATGTGATATCAGACGTGCGAAACATTAGATGTCAGTAATGAGCCTTGTCAACTCTGGGATTGTGAATTTCCCCCTGTCATCTCTCACTCAGGCGCTCACCGAGGCTGGGCTGCAGTCCAAATGCGTCTCCTGCATGAGCTGGTGTATGCTCCCGTCGGATGGGCAACCCTGGCCTGTCAGTACGCCACCTGTCTTTCCTGCTGCAGACCATGTTGGACTTCTTGTCCGACCAAGGTCAGTTGATGAGACAAGTTTCAGAATTGCATGTTCTTAAGTTTTATATATATATATATATTATATCTTCATCACAGAGTTTGCGGGGCTTAATAAAAAAGCCTGCTTGTCTTGATGATTGTGGCTTTATAGCTTGTGGTTAATAGTGTGCAGTGAACAATAGCCAGCTGTTTCTTGGCTGGAGGTGGATCATTGTGCTCTGACCAGAAATCCTGTGAAGCCAGGAGATACGTTTTTTTTTTTTTTTTTTTTTTTACTGAGGCCTTGTGAGCCAGACGGACTGCTGGCCACACAATAGAGGCCGCTGTAATCCTGCCTTGGCTGCAGCGTATGAGAATAGCGGGGTAGAGCTGGAGGAGACGGATCTAAGGTATGAGCAAGATGAAGCAAGACTTCAGCCGCTAACACAGGTATTCTTAAAACAATCTTGCTGCTGGAATAAAATAAAACTGACATCTCCAAGCATGCTTGGAAATATTGGCATGCCCGGCATTGATATTCCTTTTACCTCCACTAATGAGGTTTTCCTTTCAGTTTGTGAGACATGCGAAAACGGTATAAGTATATTCTGCATGTCTTTTTAGTGTGAGGGAGAGAGATACTACGGCTCAAAAAAGGGAGAAATGGGCAATTGGACAAAGAAAATCCGACAAAGAGAATAACCACCCCACATGGTTTGACTGGGGCATAGTCTGCAGGGAAAGTTTATTCCTGCAGGGAAGAATCGTGACAGTTCAAAATTAGAAGATTTCCAATATGTGTGCACCTGTGAGGATGTCCTCAATCTCTTCATGACTCTAATATAAAGTGACAGCGCACACAATGCATATTTCAACAGTGTGGAGTAATAGAGAATAACATTAAGATGTGAGAGGCTTTAATAGTGCGACATGGCCCCTCTGTGTGTGACAGTAACACAAACTTGAAACTTGTCCTGAAGGCCATTTAACCACCAGGCTCATTTGTATATTATGTGAATGCTTTAGTTCTAGGACACTTTACATTGTAGAGTGTTTAACTTTATTCATGTTCTTCATTCCTACTGGTACAAGGAGTGAACTGTTTCTATGAGATGGTTTTCTATGTTCAATCAGGATTGGAAGGATGTGAAACTGTCTGTGTATCTGATCTGCCTGCACCAGCGAGGTAGTAAAACCTTTAAAGGAAGCACACTGAGTGTCTTTGCATTGTTTCTAGCTTTTCAAGCTTTTTTTTTTCATTTTTGAGGAGTGTTTTCAATATTCAATACTTTAGAATGGATGAATCACCATCAGGGCAGGAATAGACACAGTGTAGGTGTGTTTTTGTTGATGTTATATAATGGAGTGCTTGATTTGTGGCACTGTCGTGAAGTAACAACACGAAACAAAGGTTGAATTATCTCAGTGATTCGAAAGACCGCCTTAAAGGATTTCTGCGCTGATATGCAAATGCACATGCATGATATCCTGTTGAGCACGAGTCCAAAGACCTGGTCAGGCCTTCTCATGAACAGCTGTAGATCTGAATGAATGAAAAACTAGCAGGCGCAGAGCAAATTATATGGCTAGTTGAGCAGTATGTCCCTAAAAGCTACTGAGGGTACAGTTAAACTGAAAATTTTACTTGAAGATCAGAGAGGGAGCCCCCACTGGTCATTAATGTCTGGTAATTTATATCACACGGTGTTCGATCTCTGCAGTGACGATTATCCTCAGGATTCTTCAAAAATGTAAACAGGAGCCGTTTGTCTCTGGTCTGTGGATCCTTGGGTCTGCTCTTCTGTTTGTGTTCTCATTTAGTTTGTCTCTCTTTTATGATCCTACACTCTCAGAGAAGAAAGAAGTGACCCAGAGTCTGGAGAATTACACCTCCAAGTGTCCGGGTGGGATGGAGGTCATCACCCTTCCTGATGGCTTGAAACTCGCTCCGGTGCCCTTTACAAAGCTCCCTATTGTCCGGTAAGTCGGTTGTGGTTCTTTTACTTGATTTTAAACTAGTCTAAAATTGTTGACAAATGATTCTACTGACAACATCAGTACGTGCTTAAATAAAACAGGGGGCTTTATTATAGCACCTTGCTTTATAAAATAGTCAGCACTGATTCAATGAAAATTGTAATTTATTACCTTAGTATTTTCATAAATGTGTGTGTATGTGTGCTCAGTTTGGCAAAAAATGATGAGTTTTGTGTCCCACCATCTGTAACAAGGTATTCTGACAGGTATATCTGAGATCGGACCTCTTAGTCCATTAACTCTTTAACAGATCCGTTGGAAACGTAAGAGCATTTCAAACGCTGCTCAGTGGAAACAAGTTTTTGAAGGCAGTAAGACCTTGAGCTGCTTCAGACGGGTAACATCTGGTAAAACGTGAGAATGAAGAAAAAGGCTTGAACTGCTTGAAAAGTCCTTGAATTTCAGGTTTGAACCCTATAACAAACAAGTACACTTTCTCATGAGTACGGAACCTTTGGCGAAGTCAGGAACTCCTCTAACAAAAACGGATGTAATTAAGTAAAATGGAACTTAACGTTCTCCTGTGTTTTGGTTGATTCTGGTTCCCTTTATGCATCCTTATCTATTCAATAGGTCAGTGAAGCTTCTCAATCTGCCTGTAAGCCTGCGTCCTCACAAAGTGAAGTGTCTTCTGGGGCAGAGTATGTCCACAGCCAGCCCGTTCATCTACTCGCCAATCATCATGCACAACAGAGGAGAGGAGCGCTGCAAGAAGATCGGTGAGACCAACGTGAACGCTATGAGGCTCGGTAGTTTCTACCAGTCCTGGCACAGTCACTGTTCGGTTGTCTCCTCTGCTCATTTCTCATTGGTCCCGTAGATGGTTTCCAGCTGATCTCGATGGTGTTAAGTTGTGGCATTGTACGAGGTGTGATGGACCTCTTCTCCACTGAGCTACAGCCCTGTCACCTCAGACTTATCTTTCAACTCGTTGAGCAAACAATACAGTTTGCAACTCCACATTTACTATAATCAGATGATATTGGTCAGTAACTGTTATCTCCCTGATACAGCTGCGAACATTCAACAGCAGCGTTCCTGTTATCAGCCACCACTTCTTTTTTGTCCTTTAATCCTTAAACACGCTCCATTTGGGTTTTGTTAGTACAAAATTAGCAGGTGAATGGGGGCAATGCATCCTGCACTGACTGTTAGACAATACCAGTCCATGGCCACAGAGATCCCTCCACCATCATTGGACTTTAAAAGAGAAATCAAATCAATATAGGATGGAACCTTAAAATGCGAGATTGCGCCGCACAAGTTGTGTCAAAGTTTATATTTATCGCCATTCGTTAATGTTGCTGTACATTTTTCTGGATTCATTTTTTTTTAATTTAAGAAGAATCCCAACTGCCTGAAAAACACATACAGGATATTCATCACCTAGTAAACAGGCTTCTGCAACAGGCTCAAGGCAATGTCTGAGTGAGTCACTGCTCCAGACTGGGAGTCTTATGTTTAGAAAAAATACCTCTTGCTTGGTGTTGTGGTCTGCAGTAGATAGATTTGTGTGTGTGTGTGTTTGATATTTTAATTAGCGGTGCGAGAGTCAGCGCGTTGCGTGTTTGAGGTTATGTTTGTCCATTTAACGCATTGCTCAAGCTGAGTTAGCATCTCCCTCTTCTGTGTCCCTGTGAAGCCCTTTGTGATCCATCTTTGGACATTTCAAAAAGAGGTTAGCGACAAACATGTGACTCTTGTTTATTATCAGGAACCAGTAAGATTTTATCTGAACAGACTGACACATTGTTTTTCAATGTACATTATTTTGTATGTACCTAAATATCTGGCAGTTGCATGTATCCATCAGTCCAGGGGAAGGTCGAGCTTCTTACATTTCATTTTAGTTATGGATGGATGTGACAGAGTTGTCTTCTGAATGGAAAAGCCACTGAAACAATTAAACAAACTAAAGTTTGCAAAAAGAACAGAGAAAATCTCGACACAGGTGTGTCAACTACTGATGTATAATAATTCCCATCGTACAAAATGATTCACTTTAGCGGTGAATGAAGGTAATTTTTAATGACTGAACAATATCAGTCTTCTAATAATTGTCTCACACAGACCCTGGAAGCATCTCCGTTCTTGTTGAGAGAGGAGGAGAGAGCAATATTCCTCAGGCAAACGTTGGTGTTGCAAAGCAACAGATGATTACAAACACGCTTCAACTAATTCCCACTGGGGATTAATACTTCAGATTCAGATTCTTTTCCTGCTCAGCCCCTTGCTCCTCTGGAGAACTCGCTGCTAGAGAATCAACTTGTGATTATGTCTTAACTCCTTCAAGGGCATTTCTCAGCATGCAGGAAATGTCCAAATAAAATCCCCTGATGATGGGCTAGCGGTGGATATGTATTCATCACCAGTTTTCAGACGTAGGCACTGAAGTAGCATTGCCACCCCACAGATACACGTACACCCGCTGATGTCAACATTAACATCATCTGCCTGTTTTAAATGCACCAAAGCAGTTTGGAATAAACATGAAAGACATTTTAGTCTAGTGCGGACGTGCGTTCTGTTCAGTGAAATGCTTGCTGTTCTCTTGTGTATTCTTGAGATCTTCATTGTGTTCCAGATGCCTCCCATCATGCCACAGCCATAAACTTTACAGCCTTAGAGTGAGACTTCCCCACTCATCATTTTACTGATGGGGAGTTGAAGTCTGTAATATTTAAGTGCTCAGCCAGCCCAGGGCCACTGATTGTGTGGAATATATGTGTGTATGTTGTTGCTCTTTAAGTCAGCTCTGAATCAGATGGCTGTTTCGCTATAAATCACAGGAGATCGTTTTCCCTATAATTGCTCTCTGAGCTTTTTTTTCTTTTCTTTTCTTTGTTTTTCAAGAAAGGTAGTCCAGTCACAGCGTTGAAAGCGGTGGTGTTCAAAGTGGGGTCTGTGGACCCCTGGGGGTCCTTGGAGCCATCAATGGGGGGGTCTGCAACACAGCAAATTTCAAAACTGGTTAGCAATCCAGTGTCAGGGGAGGAACATAGGAGAGGTATTTGCAGAAATTTGCAGTTCAGTCACTGCAGATTTGTTTGTTTGCCCGACGTAATGGACATAAGGATGCTGCACATGATGATACTAAAAGTCTCCTGTAAAAACACATCCTGGATTGGATGTGTGTACTGGTGCTTGTCTTAACAGTTGTTTGATATCATTGTTTCAGGGCCAGGTGCAACTCTGCAGAAAGAAAAAAAAAAGAACGCAGCAGGGTGAGAAGTGGAAATGCCACAAAGGTCTCAAGCCAGAAATGATGCATAAACATGCTCAGCGGCTCCAACCTCCCGGTGTACTCAGTCAGTCTTGACCTCCTGTTTTCCAGCAGTTTTCTTCTTCTGCTGCTCTGGTCCTTCCTACTGGGTTAAAATACTCAATACTCAGTGGCTTTCTTGTTGAATTATAATGGCATCTCAGCTTCTAGTCCATGACTTATTATCTATAGAAGCTAACATGGCATTGATATGTCGGCAGCTGATCTTATATGTGGTCTCATTCCAACTGCTGTTTCTCAGGTTCAATTTTCATGGTGAATCGCTCAACACCTTGTCAACCCTGAGGAAATATTCTTCTTTAGAGAAATACTTTCTGAAACAGCTATTGAACAGCTATAATATAAGCAAACAAATATTCTCCAGTTGAGGTGTGATTGACAAAGTCCCTGCTTATCGTAGATCTCCGCTCCTTTTATTTCATGTATGTGCTGTATGGTTGTTGCTACAAAGCCCAGGTGTAGCTTGAATTGACTCAATCTGACATCATAATATCAGTAACAGTCCTGAATAGCATGAGTAACACTGAACAGCGTCTGTCAGCGCTCTCTGCAAGATGTGATTTTTCCCAACCCCAAAAAGAATAATACAGCTATATCCTTTCTTTTCGTGAAACTTTTAGGATTTGGGAAGAATCTCAATGGCCGGTGGACATATTTGGATTGAGGAGGCACAAATAAGATGACAGCAATTCTCCTCTGTTTGTCTGTTTTTGAGGTGAATTGCACATCTAATTGGCTGGATGAGAACATGCCTGTGAGCCAGACCGGAGGTTAGGCGGTGCTTCCCAGACATTCGCATTATAGATATCTTTCTACCGACTTAATTTCCCAAGGTGTATTGGCTCGAGCGTACCTTCTGTAAACCCCCTTTTCCTGCCTGGGTCTGAGCTGAGATTACTAAACCCGTTTTGAAATACATGAGTTAAATTTCAAAAAGGAAGTACGGCTGCATGCCCACAAAACATTCCAGCATCTCATTCAGGGATGACGGTAATCACATTTCTGTCAGTAGAAGTAAACCTAGGCAGTTCACATGTTGTAGTAAATCAGTTCAACATCAGTGATACGCATCACGTCTGGACAAGCGTTCTCATTAAAGGGAACAGTTTTTCTGCTGTTGTGGTTTATACACATGGTGAAAGTTTGAACCTCGCAGTCTTAAAGGAGCATTAATCTGCCCTTCAACAGTGACTTATCCTCTTTAAGGTGGTCAAGTCGCTTCATCCAAAATGTGAAACGGCAACATTCATTCATTCATTCATTCATTTATCGTCTCCTATTTGCTCTGGTCACGGGTCGTGGTTGTGCTCTGATCCCAGCTGTCAACAGGTGAACGTCAGGGTACATGACGGACAGACAACCATTCACACTCACATTCACACGTACAGGACAATTAGAGTGACCAATTCATCTGGCATACGTATCATGTTATTATTGTGTTTTTATTGGTGCATTTGATTGTGAAATGCATGAGGCAACACTGGGCCACCGTGTCGCCCCTAATAGTATACAAAAGATCACAAATGTATATTGGCTGGTATTTCCAAACAAAAAACACAAGTTGTGATAAATTTTTGGAGCAGGACCGATAGCATCATCGTCATCTGAATTTTCAGAATTGTTCAGAGTCTGGTATTGTTCATGAGTCAACTCTCTCTGAGTTCAGCCAAAACTGTCCCGACAGCTTCAGCTTTAAACTACCAAATGGTCCGCAGTTGAGCCTGCTCATAGTTTATCAGTACAATGGGTTTTTCCAAGATTTCAGCAGTTAGAAGAGTTCTAAATTATGATAACAGGCTGAGCTGAAGGCCGGAGGTGTGAAATCCACATTTGAATAGCATTTCCTTTTAAAGCTTTTATACATCAAAGTCTGAAGGTTTGAAAGAGTTGTGGTGAACTAATGGATCTCTTGAGAACAGAGAGTTTGGTGCAAAGTGTCGCTGTGGACAAAAAGGGTTTGTTTGTTCTGGTGAATATAATGGGTTGTAGATTGTATGCATGTGAATGTGAATGTGTGTGACGTCTCTTCTGTTTTTGTAGACTTCCAGTGGGTTCAAGGAGATGTCTGTGAGGTTCAGCTCATGGTCTACAACCCCATGCCGTATGAACTGCGAGTGGAGAATGTGGTCAGTGATATTCACACATAAGCATCCCACACACTGAAATCTAATATCAGAAATAACGTTACCACTATTCTGAGCAAAACCCTTCAATGTTTTTTGTTTCTTCTTATGATGATCGAGGAGTGTGCTTTAGTCTAAGTTTATGAAATTGGTCCCACTGACAAGCCACAAGCCCCATCTGAGTTCTTTAAAAAGTTTTTTTGACAATTTGAGACTGGAACATCTGTACAGGATGGTGAGAACACACACTTCTCTGAACGTCAGGGAGAGGATCACCTGTGTGCTGCCGTGGCTTTCATGGTTTTCTGTCTGTCAGACCAGATCAGTCTTTCTCTCAAAGTACAATTTACTCTCCCCTTCCTGAGCAGGATAAAGCAGAGAGTTCCGTGCACATGTACTGATCAACAGTAACTGGATAACTGGTCTTTGAATGTGTGAAAACGTGATGAAAGGAACTGCAGCACAGACCTGCACTTGTTTGACGACTTTATATAATTAGAAAGTGATTTCCTTCTCCTTTCCACAATAACACTGAGCCGGGAAATTTGACTTGGATAAGACTCTGCACACACACACACACACACACACACCACACACCACACACACACACACACACACACACACACACACACACACACACACAGATGAGCCCTCCACACCTCATGACTTCATTGCTGATACTTACTTTAGCTCTCTTTCCTATTGATTTTTTTTTCTGCGCCACTTTTTCCACCCCAACCCTTTCATTTTCAGAGGGTCACTTCCACACAAACTAAGATATTTATTGATTTACTGCTTCTTCCCTTTAAACTAAAGCATGCTCCCTCTCACTATCTGTCCTCAGTTTGTCTATTAGCATCCTCTCGTTAAATCTACTGTTCAGATTCTCATGAAAGTTTTACCACTGATGTTTATTGGCCCAAAGATGAAGCCAATAACATTTAGAGGGGATTCAGATCTGTGTGCTATACAGGGACCCCCCTGTTGTAGATAGTTCCCTACCCTAACAGCTGACTCCCAGTGCCCATGGGCTTTAGCTCATTGGTAGTTGGTCCACCTTTCGAGCCGCAGGCATGTGTTGCTGTGCAGTGACTGCTCAAATCAGATATATATGGCTCAGGGACGGCAAATAGAACAGTCTTTGTGTGTGACTAACAGTGGATATGTCAAACACAAAATAGAGTCATAATGAATGACTTGCCAATACCATCATAGAAAAAATAGGAAACTGTCGTTTTAATATGTTGTTTGGCTCTTCCCTCACAGCTGTTTGGATACAGATGGATGTAGTAGGTTTGAAAAGTACATGAAGGTTTTAAACATGATCCTAATCAGAAAAAGTGCAGTCCTTGTAACATGATTCCAAACAAATGGTGAAATGAGTACTGTGATTTAGAAGTAAGTTGCTGTACACTGTGTTGCGACGGGCCAATTCATTTTGCTCAGGCTCTAATCGTTAGTGTTAGTAAAACTGGGTAATTAACCTTTTCAAGGCGGAATGTAAATGAACTTTCTCCAATAGGTTAGCGCTGATGCGTGTGTGATTCAGTCACGGAGTACATAGTTTAAATCAAATCCTCAGAGCTTCAAGCTCTTCAGCAGCCTTCTTTCTAGTGAGGTAGTGTCTGCTGTTGGGGATTGATGCAGTCATTACGTCACCTCAGTCTGCATCATGCAGCGTGCACCGGGAATGTAAATCCACTAAGTCAGAGGACACTTGATGACACATTCAAAGAAAACTTAAAAGACACATGCAGTTGTTTTGAGCTGCAAACGAATGGTGTGTGATTTGGCGTGTGTTATGTGCTGCAGCCAGTTTAACTGCTGTAGATATGTCAGTCATATTCTTTAGTAAATATTGTGATTATTGTACAGTGCTGCTTTTGCTCCAGGTAATAAACATTGGCTGTGACGGCCAAGTCAATGTTTCCAATTCTGGCTGTTCACTGTTTTATTGCTATATTTTATCATCCCTCTTTTTGAAAGGTGAATATTTTATTCTGGATATTACAGTTATATTGTAATGTCCAAGTGAGACCTTTCTTAAGTCTAAAGTGTCTGTGTGGTGATCTGTACATCTAATGGAGCACACTTGTCTTCTCAGTGGTCATTTCAAGCTAATTATGATGATGTACGAAGATCATCATGGGTGAATTAAAGCGACACATCTCAGCTTCCTCAGAGGAAAACAAAAATGTGTCCAAATGTGTACAGTGACGTTTCATCTGTTTGTAACTGAATTCACTCTTGACTTTAAAACACTCTAAAATCTCTTCCTTTCATAAGCTTCTGTTCTCCTGCACCGGTCTCCTTCATGCTGCGATTCGGATCCTTGTTGTTTATCTTATTTTCAGGGATTGTTGACCTCTGGAGTTGAGTTTGAATCCCTTCCTGCTGCGCTTTCACTGCCTGCGGAGTCGGGCCTTTACCCCGTTACTCTGGTTGGTGTCCCGAAAACCGCTGGCAACATCACGGTCAACGGTGAGTCCTGCTGAACAGCCGAGTGAAGAACTCGGTGAACATGATCTGACTTCATTTGCCTACACTGTTAAATCAGATGAACTTTTTGAAAGTTTTTGTACTGATCATTCTCCAAAGGATTGTGTTGTACTAACACACTCTTCCATTTCTTCTATGAACTCAGGTTACCACACATCAGTGTTCGGTGTGTCTAGTGATTGCCTACTCGACAGTCTGCCTGGAGTGAAGACTAGTGGCTGTTTGGTTGAGGTCATTCCCTCGCTTCCTCGTCTCCAGCTCAGCACGTCATTACCACGGTTAGAAAATCGCAGAACCCTTCCACTGCTCAGTCACATCTAATCAGCAGTTTAACAACGGCATGCTTTTATTTCGGGGGGTTGGGGGTGATCATCCTGTGAAAAACGAAGCACTGACTCCCGCCAAGAATTCTGTGCAGTTGTCCTTGTTATTTCTGAGAGTGTCTGCTACATTCTTATGCTAGTTAGTGTGTGTAGTACATCTTTAGAAACAAGCTGTGTCAAACCTCAATAAATCTCTGATTATGATGAGGTTTGTGGCCTCAGCCTTTTATGCTTCCAGGAACAGAGAGCGATTTATTAAAGCATGTTAACAAATACAATTATTTTCCAAATGCAAGAACTTGCTTGCCCACCTCTTCTGTTACGTTGCACTGTATCCTTGAATAGAAAGGCAGACAGGTGGTGCCTGTTTCAAATTGGAAGTTGGTCATTTCTTTGTAGCCATAATTACTTATGGCTACAAAGAAATTATCAACTCAATTAATATTGTACGTTTGATTCAGACAAGGTGCTTCACAACAAAATAATAACATGATGATGTATCCCAGATTAATCAGTTACTCTAAACTAAACCATAGTTGTGAATGTGAGTGTGAATGGTTGCATGCTTTTATATGTTGGCCAAAAAAAAGAATGAATGAATAAAACTTGTCAGAGCTGGCTCAACTCCCTGACAAACAAATACAAGAGGGAATTGGACTGCAATTGAAAGTTCAATGGAAACTAAAGCTAGCTAAATACAACAACCTATATCTGCAATCTCGATTGTCAGCGGTGTATGCGGGTGCATGGCTGTGTGTGTGTTGAATGCAAGCTAAAATGAAAAAAAAACAACAACAGGTGAGCAGCAGGGTCGAGCTGGGACTGGTGAGCCGAGAGAGAGAGAGCGGGCGGATTCCACCGGTGTTTATAGCCGCAGCCCCGGCCACTAAGACATACCCCATGATCAATCGCGCTCTGCAACACAGAGAGAGAGAGGGAGAGAGAAAGAGAGAGTGCCAAACACATGCATGCAGGTCCAAACAACCCTACCCAGACTTAGGGTTGTCACAAACTATTATTTTTGTGAGCCTGGGCGTTGACATTGGGAAATAACAGTTTGTTTCCGATTCAAGTAGTCTCAGTCTCAATCTGACAAGAGAACTGCTACAAAATCTACTTTTAAGGTGGAAAATCTTTTTGTACTCTGGAGTTGGAAGAATTCTTTAGCAGATGCAAACAGAATAAAGATGTAATTTGTGATCTCTTGGGTCCTCTCATAGAGTCCACATGAAGACCTTCAGTTTTAACATTCCACTGAGATTCCTCGGTGTCCACTGTTCTCATCTCTCCTTGCCTGCTCAGAAAAGTTGTTTCACAATACTAAAATGGCAGTATCTTTAATTATTCATTTCAAACAAAGGTCTAGGTCTTCTCAAGGCGGTGTCAGTGTCAGGGTTTGAAATGAAAAAAAAAAAAAGACAGAAAAAGACTGAGCTGCTATGTTTGTGAAACAAATATCTAGATATCTCCACGTGAAGTGATCTTCTAAACACCATCATTGCTCTGAGTATAAATATGTATTAGAATTGTGGTTTTGTGAAGGGTTCATCTGTGTTGACCTCCTGTCAGAAATCTAAAAAAAAGGCAGCTGTTGATAACTGACTGTAGTTCTCACCTCGGGCCAAACGTTTGCTATGTTATCTTAATGAAATGTGTATGTATGATTAAATTCAGGGGAACATCAGCCTTGAACTTTCTGAGCATTGCATATTCCCTGTTGCTCTTCCATTTACGTTTGTGGTCAGGAGCTTATCACAGAGTCAGCTTCAGGTTTACTGTCCTATTGATTTCATGTGGCTAGACAACTTGACAGTATAAGAATCATTGTACCATCCACACAACTATATCCAGGAATAACAATTTTGTCATGCCCAAACAGGTCAGCACACACACCTCAGCCCATGTCCAAAGAGGAACTGTCGAGCACTGTGTCAGTCCAACTCTTCAACGGAGAGACCCAGCAGCTCACCATCACCTTAGAGAATATTGGATCAGAGGACATTGAGACGCTGGAGCTCACCTCAAAGATTGTCAGCACCAAAGGTTAGTCCTTCTCTTTCTGCATACTTCACGGGCGTCATATGCACATGTTCTCTCTTCCGTTGTAGTCAGAATAAACAGAGTTTGCCTGGTTAGTGCTCCAGCCTCTTGCAGTCACTCTGTTGTCTTTGCTTCTACCTCTGTCATGTCCGTGTGGCCTTTTACTCTGCACCGACTCTTTGTTACACACCTGCTCAGGCCCTCACATCCCTGCAGTTTCTCTCTTACTTCTGGCTGTCTCGTGGTTTGCCTCCTGCCTCTTTGTCTGTTTCTGTGCATTGTTTGGTCGACACAGTTATGATGGCCTCTCTTGCTGATGACATGTCGCGAGTATTGTCGATCAAAGAACCTGCAAATCTGCAGCCAAAGGTACAAGCGTTTGACTGCATTCAGCCATCTGCTTCACTAATGTTTAGATGGGGCGGGGGGTGCGCCGAACAGTCACTACATGAACTCTCCAACACCCACAAACACACGCACACACACACACACTCACTCATACATGCTCACACAGAAATGCGATCACACCACACGCCATCTGTAATTACTCACATCTGATTCAACTTCTTTGCTTTTGTTGTCGTTGCTTCCATAGCTGACACCATATTTTGTTTTTTTTCCTTTGTTTAGTTAGTTTTTTTACTCAGTACACTATTATTTGTTTGCTGATTGTCTGTTGGAACTCTTGTCCCTTGTAATGTTGCAAGCACTGTGCACACGATAGAAAAGAGCAACAAACAAAGCAGATTGTTCTCCGATATTGCACCTGTTTGCTGTGTGGAATGAATTTACCAACAATAATTTGTAGCTCTTTCCTTGGGCCGTAGCTTTCCTTGGTGCTTTTCGGAGGATTACTGAAAAAAGAAGTTTGAGGTCTTAATTCCTCCTCTCACTGATGAGTGATTATTTTGTTCTCTGTCGTTTATCAAATATTACAGTTATTCTGACACCCACACAGTGGATTCATTTATTTTATCCTGGTGTATCTCAGTCTTTATGCGTGATCTGACAGAAATTAGACCATTTTCAACACCACAAGATGAGACTGGTGAAGAGAAAAGCATCTCTCCCATGATTTGTCCTTGGAAATGCTTTAAATTGAGTATAAATATGTGATGGAACATCCATCTTGTACGTGTCGGTTTCATATGGCTCAGATTTTCCATAGAGCCTGAAATCGTGTCTCGGACCTGAGTAGCTGTCATGAGATGAGAGTTTCTTTGTTCAGTGACAACGTGCTGATATAATCACTGTGTGTATTTCTTGTTGCCTGGGAACTTGTGTACTGCTGCTGGGTCAAGCTCTCGCTCTCGTGGATAGAACAAGCCTGTCAGAGGTTAGTGGAACAGAACTCTAATTAGAATAGTCTGCGATATAGAGCTACTTCCTCACAGCTTCTTAAAGATTCTCACATGTCCTGCTGCCTGCTGGCCACACTCCAAGGTACAACGTGTTCTCTCGAGTTAACAAGGTTTCTTTTTGAAATGCAACTGTTGTTGTAGTTGTCGGGAATGATTTTGTCCCTCACGAGCAGTACTTTTCAGAGGTGGCGGAGCAGCCAGAATAACCGACTTCTGTGGGATGAATTTGACACACACACTGCAGTTTTCAAAGAAACTGAGACTTGGCACAAACCTGAAACCTCAGCTATTGTTATAACCATGTATATAGATATATATATATATATATAGATATAACAACTGATATATTGATATAACTTTTCAAAGCAGTTTCCATGGAGTTTCTCCAAGATGGCAAAACTTGTGTAAACATGCAATTAAACAAAAAACATCACTTTTTAAGTAAGTAGATAGTAATACAAGCACTAATAGACTTGTGTATGCGTACCTGCGAGGATGAATTTCTAAATCCTGGCAGAGATTTCACTTTGTGTAACATTGTGAGATGTGCTCAGCCTGCATGGGGAGAGTTGTGTGTGGGGGTGGGTGGTAGGTGGTAGGTGTGTCCTTCTACCCGATGGGACTGGTGGTTCCTCTCAGCAGTAGTGGAGAGAGAGACTGCTGCTGTTTACTGTCGTAGCTCTGCCGGGAATAATTTATCAGCCTTCCACAATATGTCCGCCATTTCCACTCTCGCTCTAGATGGTTTTGTCAATGTTGGCGGTATGAGCGGCTTCCTGGCGCATCCTTAATCTAAATTCTCCATGTAATTGCTGCACAGTGACTGCAGTCAGACTCCTCTCCTTTCTGACACTTTTCTCCGGGTTTGCTTCATTATTATACAAATAACCTCTGTAAGCAATTAATTAGTGCACATCAGAGCCGCGACACCTTTCTGAAGGCCATTTTAATGTCAGGTTGACTTTTATCGCCAGCGTTATTTGGTGTTTGAAGGCTTTTTGTGGAGGTTTTTTCATTTTTTTACAGGACTGTCTTGATTGTTTGCACAACCAGGATATACATAGAAAATATTGAAGAAATCACACATTGGGAAAATTACAAACTGCTATGTATAAAAACCATGAGCTCTTCCCTGAGCTGACGACTTGTTTGAATGGATATTTATCATTGATTGGTTTGTAAATAGGCCAGTTTAGTCAAAGCATAAAGAATCCTGGTGGTCTGTTTGATGCTGAATTCTATATTTTGATTAATTTTTTAGCTCAATCGTGAACAAACTGAGATGCTCGAAGCTAAGAAGAACACTAATCATCTTCACATTGAAGCGTATGCATTTTTCATTTCAGTTATCAAACATGCAGCTTTCCTCGACAAGAGAGACAGTGCTTTTAGCACAGATGCATTAAACTGCACATGGCGTGAACCCTGTTTGCATATAAATACTTCACAGCGCAGAGAATGTTCTTGAAAATAGGGCAATGTCAGCGATTACAATTGCTGAGGTTCTCTAACAACCACAGTCAATGAATCCAGTGTGAATGAAATCATGTATTCTGTAGTGTTAACTAACAGTTATTGAACAAAAAACACTTGGAGCGCATTATTATCATAAAGATGCATTGGCACGACCTGTCTGCCAATGAGAGGATGATTTTCATACTTATCTTGTAGCAGAAAGTAATTAAAACAGCAACAACAACAACAACATTTGCATAGCGCCTTTCATATAGCTCAGTGTTTTACAGCAAAAGAGTAAAAACAAAGATTAAAACCACCAGTAAAAGTTACCAATAAGTCGATTATAAACAATATGAAATTCATAATACAAATAAAACAGCAGAAACATATTAAAAGAAGCAGTATTGCAGAGATGCAGGTGTGAGATAGGTTAAAAGATAGTGTGAGAAAATGTCTTCAAAACATCTGATGTCCGCAGGAAATGTATTTTATAGCTTTGGACCATAAACAAATTTGCTAAAATGCCATGCGAAATTGGCCATAAATGTAAGGACTTGCTCCATGAGCTGAAAGTCATCTCTGGTAATAGTTCTCATGAAAATCTGACGGGTAACAAACATCACCACCTGTCACCTTCCACCTTCCACCATTTCCATCACAACCTGCTCCAAAAAAGAATGCTTAGTTACGAAGAAGAAGAAATTAAATCACACGTTGACAGAATTGTAAAAGTGGAGAGAAATCCAGGTCTAATTTAGTTTGTGCAAAAATAGCCAAGAGCAGCGACATCAACCTGAAGAAATACTGCAGTGGCTAACTTTCTTACTCCGTTAGTCGGTGCCGCTGATTGTCTGTTGATTCTGATGCAGCGGTGTCATACAGCAGCTGTACTGTCGCTGGCCGTCACTAACCTGTCCTCATCTGCCTGCTTCCTTTAGTCCTAACTTGGTAGTGGGTTGTCTCTGAAGCCCCCTGGAATCTCTGCGGGAGTCAAATGAATAAAAAATGAGTCAGCCCAGCAGGAAGACAGGAAGTCTGGTCCACACACGGAGGACCTGCCTCGTGTGTCTGGGGACGGGCCTCGAGTTTGTGCATGAATAAGGGGCGTTTACAGTTATCTGCTTTATCACATGAGTAAATATTCATTGACTTTCTTCCTGCCAGAAATCTAATGAGAATTAGGAGTCTAAAAACTTGAGGACAGCGTGTTTTGCAGAGTGATGAAAACATTGTCTGTCTGAAGTAAATGAAGTAATTCGTTCACTTTGCAGTCCCAGTTCATATAAATCCTTTCCCCCATAGCCTCACACTCTGCCCCCCTTCTCCTATTCTCTCATTTAATTCACTGAAAAGAGCTCTGAGTTTATGAATATTTCAAGTGGAGTGTTATTCACCAAATCTTTATTTTATGCCGTCTACATTCACATCCTCCGAGGGATTATAAAGGGTTCTGGCTACGAAGCACAGACGTGTAAACTGTTGTGCTTCCTGTGAGCGTGTCTCCCCTCTTCGCGGTGATTCTATTAAAATATACCTGCTCGTTGTTGCTGATAGGAACAGAAGTGTCTCACCTGCACAGACACAAACACACGGTTTATTCCCATGATGTATCATTCATTTTGATGCCCCTGGCTGAAGTGGATGCAGCTGAGTCACTCACCCCAGGTATGAGGCATAAATCGGCTGGCTAATCAGCCGCTTTGTTAACCCCGCAAAGCAAAACACAAACCAAACATCAGGTGTTATCTTCGGCGTCTTCCGTTTTGCCCCTGCTAAGGGTCGTGGTTATGCTGGAGCCGATCCCAGTCGGGTGGGGTACAAGCTGGACACTTCATGTAAAGACAGACACCTACGGGCCGTTCAGATAAACCCATTAACCTGGCGTGTTTTTGGAGGTGGGAGGATGTCGGAGTATCTGGAGAGAACCCATGCAGAAAGGCCAGGAATCAGAAACCATCTTTCTGTGACAGGGACCGTGCTAAACACTGGTCACCGTGTCGCCCAGTTGTTTTCCAATTATAAATTACTCTGGTTAAAATGTTATATTAGTGTAATTAGTGTAAATGTAATTTCATTACATTTTGATGACTTTTATAAATGTTGAAATGTTTCGCTGATTATTGTCGCCATTATCATTGTTTCTTATACAACTGCTTCTTGTTTTATTGCATGAATTTTAACCATGACTGGCTACAAAAGCACAAAGATGTGACATTTTAGTTTGTATCCTAAAAAATCAGCCACTTCATCTCTGTGGGTAACAACACTGTCAATACGTATTTACAGTTGTTTCATTCATACTGTTTTTTTTTTTCCTCTTTGTTTTGTGTGTGTGTAAGCAGAGAAAGTGTTTGGGGAGTTCCTCAGCTGGGAACTGGAAGAGGCTTTGTCTCACCTGCCACTGAAGCACGGCCAGGGTGTGACGCTGACTGTCAACATCAAAGTCAAGCTGGACTTCTCTGGTCAGGAGAACCTGCTGCAGGACCTCAATGATGGTGAGCAGACTCTTGTATTTATGCCTGTAGAATACACCGCAATACCCAATCCAACTGTCCACATCACCTCCAGTGTATACATCCCAGACTTATTTTAGTTTAGTTTTATTTATAGTTTTGTGATTGATCCCCATTAATTGACTGTATAAAATACCAAAACAACACCAAAAAAAACAGTAGTAAGGGCAGATGTAGCCGAGGAGGCTAAGCTCCAGCTGTAGACCCTGGCCAGATGAGGATAGACAACCTAAAATACCAGCACAGTTATAATAACAATACTAACTGTATTTATTTTCACCATGTCCTTCCTGTGAGTTATTCTATCCAAACATTCTTACACGGATGATGCTCAGGTTTATCTCAATTTATTAATACTTTTCCTTGTATTCCTGGAAAAATTGTGAAAATTATGACTCACTGTCAAAGCATGGGATGTCAAAGCATATGATGTCACCTTTCTGGAACATGTATGAAAATAAAAACACAAGCCAAATGAAATTAGAAATTTCCATTTCAGAATAATTCCCACCAATGGAGTATATGTTTGGTAAGTTTAATTATTCTGATCCAGCTGACATTATAATTGCTGTAATGAGGTAACCCCCTGGTTGAGTTGTAATAAATAAATAAAAATCATAACAACCCAGGCAGGAACAACTTCTCAACATCTGGCTCCCTTCAAAGAGCCACAAATCTAAAAGCACAACTTACATTCTAACTTTAATTTGCACTGAAAACATCACAAATAGAACTTTATTGCTGAGTTGTCGGTGTATTGGATCTGCTACAAACTCATGTTCAGAGTGTCATATCCATCGTGTACATACAGACGTATGCCCCATTTCTGGAATACGCAACGCGTTTTTCTTGTCTTTTCTTCACTGTGCAGTTTGATTCGTTGACAGAATAGGGAAAGTTGCTCTCAAAACTGAGTTTATGACCAAGTAGTACCTTATTGATTTGACAGGAACAGTCTGTTCAGTCAAACCAGACATTATAATATTCATGACTGTTCATGACTGCTGTCTGAGATACTTTCAGCCAGCTGGACCTAACATAGTCCACAAAGTATTTTCTAAAATGTAAATGTGTGTAGAATGTTCTGAATTTTTAACTGCATAACGTTAAATTCAAAGTTGGCATTTATGTTCTGCAAAACAGAGCTCCTCGTTACAGAGAATCCACCTTATCTTCCTTATTCAACATTCAACAGTAATAGGGGAGAGGTCTGGAGGTCACTCCACCTCCATTTCTTTCCCACCGACTTCCTTCCTCACTCCCTCACTCCTCGAATTCTTATTCCTGGTTTTAAAGAATAGCCTGACCTTCTCCTCTCCCTCACAGCTCATTCACTGTGTTCCCGCTCCAGTCTTTCTCATAGTTCAAGCTCAGCCTCCTTTCATTCCTGCCTGCTCCTGACCTCCTTACCTCCCTCCTCAGACTCGTCCTATTCTCCACTGCCAAAATGGGCTGATAAATATTAATGAGAGATCAAAATGGCCCTGCACCACACAGATTTCACTTAGTGTTTGTATGCATGCGGACATGGATGACTGAAAAAGTAAACACATACGACTCTGCATGTTTATCGGAGCGCTACTCTCCTCATGAGGTCATTGAAATTATATTATTCCAGTGTTTTAATTAGCTGAGCAATAATTGGGGCCCTGAATAAAGGAGATAAGACGTGGCTTTGCCTAAACAGCAGCCCTGAATGAAGTTATTGTGGCGACATGAAGGGAGTTTTCACTATCTGACTCTCTACTACATCAGTGAAGTTACATCACTAATGTATTGATATATTGATGAACTTTCAGTCCGTTCACCCGTCCGTATGCTTTCATCTTTGCTAATCAAAATTGTATTTAAGGTGACAAACATGCATTCATTAGTGTCTCATTGCACGATTAGTACTTCATGCGGTTTAATTAACACCAGGTTGTAGGATTGTGATACAGGACCTTCCTTCTCTGGCTAAATTTCTTTAAGGCATTTCATTTCACCTTTCAGATTTAACTACTGGAATTTTACATTGCTTATTCTACTCTTTGCAATATTTTCATTTGTTTATGGACTACCAGAAGGTTCAACATTTGTTCTCATCAGTTTATTAACAAATCAAATATTATTTATAATTGCCCCATTTCAGTCTTTATGATTTGGACCTTTTGTTTGAAACACATTCACACATTGAAGTTGTTATGAATAAATATGCGTTGTCCATTGTCTTTCTTTGTAGCTTAATGCATCCAGTAAATAATGAAGATGATGTCATAGAACCACATACCAGATGTAAACAACATGATGTGGACGTATGCGAGTAGGAATACATAGAACTAGTTTTTCTATTAAGCAGAGAGCTTGAATAAGAAGCGATGAAAGACAAAGAGAATGCAGTTTAACTGATGGCTCATAGATTGGGTTGAGTGTCGCAGCCTGTCTAATGTGTGTGCCTGGTGCCTTGTGTTAACATCAGCACTTTTCTAGAACACTCCGATCTGTGGCAGCCCCTTATCTTTACCAAGGTTGCAGATTTGTCATGCTGTATTGGAGGTGGGAATTTTATGCTTGTCTGACTGTTGACACTACACCACATGATATGTGGAGTGGTATTTTTAAACCTCACTCATCATGTGCTGTGATGAACCGCCTCTATTTCAATACACATTTGGGGAGAAATGCAATCTATCACCTCTACCTGTGTTGTTGCCGGGCACCCCTGTGGCAGATTATTACTTGTCAGCTGAAGCAGAAGGGGCACATAAGAAGAAGCCACAGAAATCAGTGCAGAGGGAACATTTAGATCTGGATGAGCCTCATTGATTTATCCTTAAACGAGATTTCCTTCACTCTGACTCTAGCTTGAGACCTCAACACTATAACTCAGAATCAGATGGAAATGATGTCATCGCTCAGTACTAATGGGTCTTGTCGGCAAGCTTTGTTGTTTCCAGTGGTATGGGTGTCGTATCTAATGACACTGCTATCTTCCTCATGAATGTTTTAAGTGCTGCGTCCCCACCTTGTACCACAGTAAATATCTGCTTCTGTAATGTGTGTGTGTGTGTGTGTGTGAGTGTGTGTGTGTGTGGTCACTGCTTTTACACAGGTTCTTCAGTAATCACGAACCATCGCTGCATTTTACAGAGGCATCATAACGCCTCCCTAGTGGGTAATTCTACAAAGGTGTTGCAGAATCTTCAGAGTGACCGTCAAGACATACATACACCGTATACATCGGAATACAGTCGGCTTACTGGATGTTTTTCCTCTCCCAGGAGGTGCGAGGATCTCCCAGACCTCGCTGCCTCTCGGTTTCCAGTTTCCTTGCTTCAGGTCTTTTATTTTGTTGTCCTGTATTCTCCCTGGTGACTGCTGGAAGATCTCGTTTTGTCTTTATTGCTGCCTCTTCTGCTGGCTCAGAGGCAGATCCACTCAGACACCCCACTCTGCCTCCGTATACAAAACAGTGAGGCGTAAATAACAACACAGTATTCCAGGAATGAAACCGCTGAAGTTGATTGTGACCTGCTCATCTTGAGAAATGTTCTGTCAGTCTCTATCACTCTGGGCATGTGTGCAGATAAGGACCCAAGGAAGTGAAGTGTCAAATCTGGTGGGATATAACTCATTCAATATTAATACATTTGAAAATAAATAGCTCACCCTGGCTGCTGTAGCTGGGGGTGGTGCTGGGGGCTCCACATACAGCAAACAGACCAGAGGAAGGAAGCAAACAGGTATGTTTCTGATGGATGCTGCACAAGGGAATGAAAAGAATCAAACAGAGATGTAGAGTCTTAAACAAGCTGTGTTTTCTTCCTAACCCCCTGCAGATCAGATCAACCTCTTCTCGCTGATGACTCCACTTTGTCCAGCTTCCTGGAAAGGAGCAGAGACAAAGGAGGGGTCACCACAGTATTTAGTATTCTTTGTCCTAAGTTCACAGTGTTCCTCTCAGTAGCGTCAAGCTCATTGATTTAGGGCATCTGGGCTTTACTGGGCTTTATTTAAACATCATGGAAACATGTCATCATGGTGTCACCAGCAGCTCTCAAGACTGGAAAGTCTGGGTATCTGAAATAAAAGTGGGCAGGAAACCAGCTGGGCTCAGTACTGTTGACAGTGTTGATATTGTCCCCCACCCGTTTCCTGACTTTGATTGGCTGTGACAGATACGTGACATTGATGAGCTTAGCCGTGTTCAAAAGTTTTTTTTAAGGGAAAAGGCCTCGTGCACTGTGAAAACAAAAGCTCTGAATGCTGAGGGCTTTTGTGACAATGATGTTGTGTCCTGTCAATGTTAAAATTTCATTGGATTCGTACGGATAAACTCCTCTAGCACAAAGACACACATCTGTGTCACGAAGGGCCCCAACCCATCCGTGCCAGATTTAACTCTAACTCTTTATCAGGATTCAACCTTTCACCATTTTGTGAGCTCATGAATCATGTGTTAACTTCTACATACACCAACCATTGTGACATTTGTCAACAGTCTGTGGAAGTGGATCATCTGTCCTCTCTGATAATATCAGATATCAGACAGTTTTTACTAAATGTGTCATGTTGTATGAACGATCTATCTAAACCTGCTTTCTATAGCTGACCTTAGATCAGTGCTAAGACTGTCACTGTAATTTCACTCCTCGTCCAGTCTACCTATGCACCGGCAGTAATTCACCTGATTCTCCCTGAGGCCATTAGACACACTGTGAGGCAGATGCTGATTGGATGGTGTGTGTAAAGGGATGATTGTGAGCCATGTCAGCGTTCATCCCTCCGCCCATTACTCACACAGTGTCTGCCGCAGAGAGCGGATGGCGGAGGCAGTCCATAACCTCGTCCCTCCATATGCCGCCGTGTAAAGTTTCTGAACACTTTTGCAACTGCATTCTATACCTGCAGTGTGCCAACTATCAAAAGTTAAGGCATGCTATATTCATAGCTGTATTTCCAGTATGAGTCTAACATTGACTTCTACCTCCAATACAAAACATTGAGAACATTTTGATTGGCTGATTGCTTTACGTACATTTATATCCGATATTTGCAGCAGGGGCAATACTGTGAAAACATCTGCAGTTACTTAAAGCAACCACTAAGTTACAAGGAGCAGGTACAGATACTGGCGATAATATCAATCCAACACACAATAAGAAACCTGATAGGAAACTCGTAGTGCCCAAATGAAGCCCTCACATTTATCAGGAAGTAGTCAAAGAATTCCACATTAGAAAGCTGGACTGTGAGCAACCTTTTGAATGTGTAGCGGGACTTAATTACAGTCCTTTGGAAACAGAGTAAAATAATAAATTCTCTGACTGAGAGTTTGTCTTACTGGTTAAAGGCCTCAGTGCGTATGGGTTTGACCTGAATGTTTGCCTTATATTCTGTCTATAACATTATGAGTAGTTTTATAATTGATTTAGAAGAGTTTGCCTGTTGCCATGGTGAATTTAAATTCATTCAAATCAAATAAAACAGTGTGATGCTTACTGCTTTCACTTTTTCTCTCCCTCAGAAATCTTCAGTAGGTTCGGTTCTACTGAGCTCACATGCGATTGTTATCTTGAGCCCCAATTGCTTGAAGTGCTTCAAAGCCCAGTAATTTTCCCTCTCGCAGTGAAAATAGGGGGGCTTTTCATTCCACTGACGTCAGAAAATGATATGATAGCGTTGACGTCAGAGGCTTGGCTCTGGGTGTCATTTTAAGTATTTTCTGTTTGGGGGTAAAGGAGCAGCTTTGGCGATGCCAAACACAGCTGCAGATAGCACAGCTGCTCCTGTATCAAGGTCATGAATTCCCTCACTTTGTAAATTCATGTATTTCTCACACGACTGAGCAGCACTGTCAACTCTATGAGCTCTAATTTTTATCATTTTACAACAATAAAATCAATAAATAGATGAACAAAATACCTGCATTATATCAACAATAGCTCAGTAAAGAGGAAGATAATGGTTCGTGCCCCAAAAGAGAGTTTTCAGACGTCAGTTTCTCAGACGTTGTGAATGGTCTCCTGCTCTCATGCTAGCCCTTCAGCTGACTTTATTGTAATGTCCTTTCAGATGGGATCAGTGTGACCGGCTTGCCCATCTCCAGTCCATTGCGTCAAGTCCTCAAGCCCAGGTCGGAGTCCAAGCCAGTCAGCAGTGATTCCAGCAAGGTGGAGTACAGCCACGTGAAGGTGAACAAACAACATGACGTCTGCCCCCACAGAAAGATGCCTTCCGTTGCTTTGTGAGCTTGTTGCAGTTTTCAGAAAACTCCGTCCCTTTTGTTTCTTTTGTTATTTCTCCTGTAGGTTGTTTGCCTTCTGTCTCTATGGCTATAGCCACTCTCTTGTACATAGAGAGAAGCATGAGAAAACTGTAGGGGGGAGTTATG
>NW_027614105.1:0-29950 GCF_965212315.1 Lampetra planeri
GTCACATCACTCCGTAGATAAGGATTTTTTTTTTTTTACCTTGAAATCGAGGCGAGACGACCGCAGAAGTGACGGGATGAAACGTTTCCGCGTCCGTCACAGTGAAGTCAACCGCGTGCACCAGCGCGTCCGATCGTCATCAAAGGACTGGTGTCCTCGCGTCATGTCGTCGCCATGTTGGATCGGGCAAGACTGGCCTTTAAACACGGGGGGGAGCGACGAGCCTTGTTTTTCTGGATAAAATGACTTTGAACTCTGAAAACTTATTCCAGTGATCGTTTTACATATCAGGGTTTATGATCTACGCTGGGTTAAAACAAATCTCGATAGATCGTTTAAATTCGAATATAAAACGAGAGATTGACGTTTTAATGCTTTTGATGACAGAAAAAAGTGAAAACCCTTAGTTTGTTAACTCATATGTTTAAATTCAGCCAGAGACACCGCAATAAGGAAAGATCTACAGCGATTTTTTTCATTTCAGGATTAACACACTCAGGGTTTTTACTCAACTGCTTTCTGGAACCTCCGTTATGTATATATTGACTCACCCAATATGGCGGCGTCTTTGACGTATGAATCCAGGGCCGCTTTTCAGCTTTTTAGACTGTTTACATATACTGAACAAGTGCACAACAATTGTTTATGTTCGATGAAGCAACACTTTCCAGCTGCATGATTATAATGTGAAAAGTGAAAGGAATATTATGATAAATATCTGAAATTGTAGATGCAGTTTGACTGACAAAACATGTACTTCAGTAAACACTACCCAGTATTCAACACTAGATGTCCTCATTGTGACACTGAATATCCCTGACAGGAAACAGATGTGTGATCAGTTCTGTCAACAACAGTAAGACAAGTGTGAGGGAAACGCATGGTGTCCCTGACTCCTCTTGTTTGCATTTGAAATACTTCAGTTGGAGGGGAAAGTGTGAGTTCACTCGGTGTGTAGTGGGCTGTTCACTGACTCGGGGGTTGTATCATTCAAAGGCTGTCAGTTGCACATCTGTCCTCCTCCTCGTCCTCCTCCATCAGGCTGAGTCTGATTCAGCACTTCAACACCTACACAGAAAACCAAGAATAGACCCAGGACTTATTCTGAGACTAGAGAGGGGGAGGAAAAACAACGGCTGCCTGAGACCACCCTGTCCCATCTCATCTCATCCCATCTGTTGGCTGACTGCATGGACTGAATGTGGATGACTGGGACTGTGGATGCTCTGCCAGTGGCTGATATGTCAGTTATTGTGAAAACTGCCTCAGTGTGGGGATGGGATATGAACCAATATAATAGGAATCTCCAATTTCAATGCGCAATTGTTTAGTTGTTAGGCCAAACCTCCCTAATCTGATCACATAGGTTAGGCTTCTAACTGCACCTGCCACTTGTGCACACACCTGAGCACTGGGTTATAACGAGAAAAGCGTCTTATCATAACCGGAGCAAAGGTTCTATTGAGCAACAACGTCACTGGAGCAGCTTCCACACACCTGGGGCACGTGGGGACCACTGTGGAGTGCAGCAGGCTGGATATTTATTTATATGAAGGGTTAAGCTTCCAGCTCATTGACAACAGTGAGATCAGCACCAACACACACACACACACACACACACACACACAGTCGAGTGAGACACCCCCCGCCCCCCTCCCTCTTTGGGATTCAGTTTCGTAAAGGATGGCACACAGGCAGTGGCACAACAGACTGATCGGAGCAACGTGAGGGCAGCCAAAGAGCTTTTTCAGGTCCGATGGAAGAAAATGAACAAATCAATGGAGTATGAAACCGGAGGCTCCAGATTGTCAAGTCCATCTCATCGTTGGATCCAGAGCAGAGCTGGCAGACAGGATGAACTGAGACATTACGCGCGAGATGTGGCCACGGGCAGGAGTCAGCCATGACCTCTGTGGGAGGAATTCTCGTTGTGGGAGAGTCAGCATGGTGAGGATGGATGAAGAGTGTCATCGCGTCTGACTCTGTCCAATCGGGGTTGATGAAGCCGTCGGCGGTGTCATGCGTCTTGCCTCGCAGCCAAGTGCGCAAACGTTGCGGTTCATAGCTCTGTTCATCCTCTCCACGGGGGCAGTCACGTCCCCGGTGCTGTCCTCCGGCTGCCCGGACAGGTGTGTGTGCGACGACCAGCTGGTGGCTCAATGTGCCGAGCAGCACCTCACCACCTTCCCGGTCGACCTGCCGCTGGCCACGCGGCAGCTCATCATCTCCAACAACCGCATAGTGGAGCTGCCGCCGCTGGCGCTCAACTACCTGTCCGACCTGGTCTACCTGGACTGCAGCAACAACTCCCTGTCCGAGATATCCGAGTCCACGTTTGGGAATCTACGGAAGTTGGCCTACCTGGACCTCTCCTTCAACACCCTGATCCGGATCGAGGACCGGACGTTCGGTCCTCTGGCGAGTTTGGTGATGCTGAGGATGACGGACAACCCGGGGCTGTCGGAGATCCACCCGGATGCTTTTGTGGAAAACGCGGCCCTCCAGGTTCTGGATGTGAGCAGGAACAACCTGACGGTCCTCAACATCACGTCCCTGATCGGGCTGCCCGCCCTGAGATCTCTGGGGCTCAGCGGGAACCCCTGGATCTGCGAGTGCGACAGCGAGGAACTCTGCCTTTGGGTGCACCTGGAGGGCTTCAAGTTTCAAGGTTCCACAATTCATTCACCTCTACTATTCCAGCATCATATAGGAGGGCAACCTCAAAGAACGTGTCAGCCAATGAGATACAGGTGGTTATGGATGGTGAAGCAGAGAATACATGGTCTGTACTATTACATCAGAAGTTGAAGAAACGGTTGGATGAGGCAGAGGACAACACACCAGACCACTAATAGTTAGTTTAAGAGGTTGGCCCCAGCTAATGGTTTACTATTCATGGCAAATCAGGAATGATGCAACTTTGGTTGTAACTTGACCAAAAACTCACAGTTCCATAATTTCACCACATCACGTCCATGCAGCCACCGTTATGGTAATATTGAAAAAGGTGAGTGTAAATAGTCTTATAAAAGTTGACGGAGTGTTTATTCGTATATCAGCCATTTCTTTCTGCTTCCATTTGTCAGTAGAATGACATTAGTTACGTTCAAATATCATGATATTACAATACATATCGTCACATTACAGCCCATTGTTACAAGAACTGTGTGTTTGGTTTAGACTTAATACACATACCTCGATCAGTCATATTTGCTGGTTACCCATGTGGTGACCACATGTGTAACTGTTACAATGCTGTCACATATTACTTGTGCGTAATGGAGGTGGTATGTTTGAGTGTGTGTATCCTGTGATCTGGTCTTCTCAGCTTTCCGTTGGGTGCGGGTGGTTGCGGTGGGGTGTGTGACAGACTATCAAATGACAGGTGAGGAAGGAAGTTTATCAGCAGGGAATTGTTTATTTCACTTCATCTCCAGAGGACTGTCTTCATGAAGTCAGCTCTGGATCAGATATCGATCACTGATACACCAGGACCTTGGTTTGACGTGGACGTGTCTGTGTCCACCGGGGCAGCTGCTATTCATAGGACGCAAGAAGCCAGTCATAATTCTACCTCCACGGCTACACGCCCGCCACGAAAAGGCATCCACACACACACACACACACACGGTCCCTGTAGCTTAGGCCAAGTCCAAAAGGAGTCCTACAAGAGCTGTCCTATTTTCGTGCCGCTCATTGCCTTTTGTCTAACTTAATTTGGAGTGGAGCCTCTTGCAGTGACAGCTGCCAGCAAGGGAGAAGCAGGACACCTCGGTGATGTATGCAGCCACTGGGCTGAGAGCTAAAAGCCACGTTGAAACAAATGAATCACACATTTGAACCATTCACATACACATACAAACATAGATGAAGCCCACTTTCAGCGCTCGGAGCAGGAGCTGAGCAGAGGAAATAACATTTCTCTGGCTGCTTGTTATCTGGGTCGTCTGGGTCTCACCTTGTTCATGCAACACGTCTCGCTTGTCTGCTCAGTTTAGGCAACACATCAATAGCAAGAAAGAGCAAGAGAGCGCATGAGGGAGCAGGAGGGAAATAAAGCTTCAGGAAGGAACCGACAGATTCTCCTCTGTCTCGCCTTCCTGGTTAGATTAGCACTCTCTCAGCTGTTATATAAGGAGGAGAGCATCTCGAAATAGAGCTCAGTGTGCATGGGGGAAGGAGAGAGGGAAAGCCCTCTCCTTTGATGCCTGTCCCTTCAGGGGAGGTGTGTGTGTGGGGGGGGGGTGATCGAGAATGGTTTTCTTCATGGCTGTCAAACACGTGCACGCACACGTTAGCAGATTCTACAAGGACACAGACAGAAGACGGGAGAGTTAAATCTCGCTGAGGGAGTATGCTTGGGAGTGTCTGCATATATGTTGAGTCCTTCCACATGCGTGTGCGCGCGTTATCACAGGGGTGATGGCAGGGGGGGTGGCAGAGCACATTGTGGGAACACAGCACTGGAGCAGCCGCTGAGAGGATCAGAGTTGGCTTTCAATTCTCGCTGGTGGATGGAGCTTAGAGAGGCGAAGGGTCCTCGTAGATCTCTTCGCCACAGCAGAGACTCTCTGATAAGAATGTTCATGATGACACTCTGCTCCTACACATCTGATTCCAATGCGCTGCTTGTTGTCAGGCCTCTGCGGATCTTCACAGAGACTGATCCAGGTGATCAGGGGCCCACTCCAGACTGCAGGTTTAGTTAAAATCCTGAGTTTGATCATGCTGACATCGAGAAAAATCATTGGTTTTCATGTAAATTGACAGAAATCCAACCAAATGTCTTGAAAGGTTTCAAAATTCAAATGTTAGACTGAAGTTATTCAGTAACTCTCAAATAAGGAAACATCTGTAGTTTTTCCCCTTTCAGGATGAACAAACTCTGGATTTTTACTAGACCTGCTTTCTGAAATGAGTCCCAGGTGTGTAGGAGCAGGGTGACATCTAAAACCTGTGTGTGTATGTGTGTGTGGAGGGGGGGGGGGCAGACCCCTGTATAAGGAAGTGTCCATTTTAACTGTCCTATGAAATGACTCAAGGACACATGAGTTATTGCTGGTGAAGGATTTCTGTGCATCTATAACGTCAGAAAACTCATGAATTTCTATGGCGTAAGATGCATTTTGAAACAGGAGTGTGTCGGTCTGCACAGATATCTGTCCGAGTTATCTCTGCATGCACAAACCCACAACAAAATGTGTCAGCAAAAGGGTTAACGCACTTAACAATGCATGTTGTTGGAGAAATCAGGTTACAGAAAACTGTTCCCTGTGCAGAAATGTCTTTTCTTCTTCTCTTCTCTCCCAGTGGGGAATCCCCCCCCCCCCCCCCCCACCCCCACCCCCCAAAGCACAAAGCTCTGGAAGAAAACAGGCGGCAATTTAAGAAATGTGGTTGCACAGAGATGGCAGGTCTGTGTTGTACCCGTTTGTGCCCACAGTTACAAAGAGACTTAGCCAGGCTTCAGGATTATTCTGCGGAGAATGCCTCTCCTGTCGGCTGCTGCAGCTGCACAGCTCAACCAGCACCACGCAGCCTCTGTAATTCTGACTGACAGCCATTCGAAGCTGAGTGTAGGAGCTCTAGTTTACTGGCAGAGGCAAGTCAACAGTTCTTTCAGCACTTTTCTGGATCAGTCACACACGTCCCTGCTGCCTGATGAAGGAGAAGGAAAACCTCATAATCTGCTGTTTCACACACAAAGAACCGAGTCGCACTCTAATCCTGTGGGAGAGAAAGGAGTTTGAATAATTCATTTTTGTAACTTAATACTACATCAACTGAAGACCGTGGTACACGAGAAGCTCCTGAAGTCTTCCTGATAAAGACGGTTGCATTGTTATACAAGCGCAGCTTTCTGCATTTGATGGTGCAGCTGAGCCAACAACATGTTTTGAGTCTCCCTACGTTGGCTGCTCCATTTGCAAATGTCGTGCAAAACAATATGTAGTTTGAATTATTCAACAGGCCCCTCACTTCTGTGCCACAAGTATAACATTTCCTTTTGCTGGGTTACTTGTGTATTTTGCCCCAGCGCTCCCGTTACATCTAAGGCTTCTTTAAGTCTCATGTTCACTGAACCTGTGTGGAATCAAAAAAATACGTTGCAAACTGTTGGAACTGTTTTATATAATGTTTGTACTTCCTCCTATTGTATACTTCAAACAGCATACTACAACATTATAATCAGAATCATTATATTGTGGGGCGACACGGTGGAGCAGTGGTTGGCACTGGCAGCTCATAGCAAGAAGGCCTGGGGTCTTTCCATGTGCAGTTTGCATGCTCTCTACGTGTCTGTGTGGGTTCTCTCCAGGTACTCCGGCTCCCTCCCACCTCCAAAAGCATGCTAAGGATAACTGAATGACTCACTGGTTAATTGGTGATTGAAGTAATCCTTTTATTGTCATTGTACACAATACAATGGATTTGTGTGCAGTTTTCTCTCAACAGTACAAAGTTTTGGAATAACATGCATACAAATACGATTTTAAAAAAGAAATAATTATAATGCTATATAACAAGTAAAACAAAAGATATTATTTCAAACAGAAAACCGAAAATCGTACTTGGGGTCACCTAAGCAATTTCATGACCATTTCCATTCTCAGAGCTTCTCTAATCAACAGTGTTCAGCTAAGATGACATAATTGCACAAAGGTTTTTCTATTAACCAATTACCAGGATTAACAGGATTAGTTAACACAATGTACCATTAGAACTCAGGAGTGATGGATGCCGAACATGACCTCTGTCCATCTGAGTGGATATTCCAATACAAATCAGCTAGAATTCATTTACCACCCTGACAATGTCATTTCATGTCATCCATCCATTGAAAAATACTATTTTTTTCCAAAATAAGGACATTTCTAAGTGATCTTAAACTTTGGAACAGTACTGTATATTTATTGTGGCCTGATGACTCTTCTTTAATTGTCTGTATGTGACAGATGAGGGCCAGACCGTGTGCGGCTCACCAGCTGACATGCAGGGCCGGCGTCTGGGGGAGGTGGGACTCCAACTACGGACGTTGTGCCACCAGACTCTGGGCTCCTGGGACTACCTTTTCTTTGTGGTCATTGGCTTTGTCATTTTTGCCGCTGGCACTGTGTCAGCCTGGATGATGGGTGTCGTCATGGTGCTGTACGAGCGCTACATCAAGAAGAAAGATGAGCAGCTGGACCTGGATGAGGACGAGGAGGAGGAGACCAACAAGGCTCGTCGTACCTCACGGGCCAGAAGTGACCATGGCAACGGGAATTTAAAAACCTCTTTTACTGTTTAAAAGCCCAGCATGGATTCCCACAGTGCCTCCTGTCAGTGAACAGGCCTGTCCGTGAAGTGGAATGACACTGGTCTGTTGGAGAGGCTCAGAGAGGGTTCACCTGAGAGGAGGACTGCCATTCTCTATTTGTTGTGCGCTTCCAGGTGATGTAACACTCTCAGGCTGCCACAGCGGAGCCCTTTGGCGACACTGACCAAGAATGCAAATGTATCACTTTGCATTATGGTGCATTTATTTGTCGTATCTGATTGGAAAACAGTGATCCCAGGAGGGTTTTGTCTGTCAGGCTTGGTCAACCCTGGAATCAGCTTGCTCGTCAGACCATGAGAGACTGCTTTAGCGGGTAACATCAGATTCCCAGCACATGCACATGTTGTTTTGTGGGCAACTAAAAAGGAGCAGTTGACCGTATTGAACGTGTTGATGAGAAGACTGATACCTCACTTGTTTTTCATTTTAATCAAATTTTCTTTGTTCAGCGTCATTTCTGTGATTTGCGTTTGTTGCTTTCTTGGCCTGCAGCTGTGACTCCCTGTTAGCATGAGCAATCAAATACTACTGGAAGCACATTTAGCACTCTGTTTTATTTTGTCACCGAAGAGCCGAAGAGAAATATTCCAATTCATTTGTATCAGCTGCTACTCAGGAAGAATGAGAACCAAGTCAAATATAGTAGACAGAAGTATAAGAAGACACGTATAAGAAGTCAGGTCAGATGTTATTTGGATAGCACCAACAAGCTCTTAGTGGGGCGAGGAAACACCTCCAGAGCCTTCTGCCTCGACCAGGTGGGGATAAACTCCAAGGATGGTTCGGTTTTGCATGCGTCTGTGACTGTGTCTTTGGATTCATGTGCGGCAGAATAAAACTCCTGCACATGAACCTGACATTCACAAACAGGGACACGGAGTTTCAATTTTGAAGAGGGAGTTCGTTGTGATCCGTTTTGTGCGGTGTTACAGAAGAGCACTACCGTTAATAGTGTGACAAAATACTGTGAATAGTGGAACAATTGTGGAGAGGAATTAGTGACGACTGCTCTGATAGATGACATGACATCAATAATATTTTTTCACTTTTGTACCAAGCTACTGTGTATTGGGGAGCTGTTTCCTTGTTCTCAGCTCGTGTGTATGAGTTGACTGCTTCACATTTAATAGTGAAAACGCTATCAATGTTCTCACCCGAAAGCAAATGAAATGGTGAACTAATAGAATTTAATCATCTCTTAATCATCTCTGTCAGTAAGACCAGTGAATCTCTGCTCCGATGAGATTCGATCACTGGAAATAATCTCTTTGACAGTGTGATGACCTTCTCAATCGTCTGGTTCTTTCTGATTCCAGCCTTAGCAAATAAATCCAGTGGAAGCTGTTCCATGTCGTCAGAGGAGTATTTTACTGTTAAAGCCTACAAACTGTCAGCCAAACTTCAAATGTACAAACGATTCTCTCGTGGACATTGGAGAGCGTTGTGGTCGTTCTCGTTAGTGTGAATGGAGACAATGAATGTACTGAAAAGATCTGAGCGTTATATGTGAGCGGATTCACACATGGGAGGAGTTACTGTGTTTGTGACGTGGCGACTTCTGAGGACTAAATAAGGGGAAATAAGGGGACTCGTGAGGTGGCATCCTCTCAGTTTGTACTGGTCCTGTGAGTTGTCGGCTTTGGAGGGCACCAAACAAATTCAGCTAAATAAAGAAGGAACATGTTTTTACTTGACATTTAATGATCCTCAGTGCAAAAAAAAAAAAGATTTTCTTCTACTCTCAATTCCTCAGTAGAACTGTTCCGTATGTTTAATGAACCTGAGTGACACATTTGTGTTTGTAACACAGCTGAGGAAGGAGCATGAAGAACGATGACGTGTTGAAACCAGTCGACTGAATGTGGCTGCTCTGCTAATGCTGTTTGTATTTGGACAATCAGCTGTGTCATGACTTATTGAAGCAGTGTGAATTATCAGGTGTTCAATTCTGGCATCCACATGGTTGGATGTCCACATTAATAACAGTGGATTAATAACAAGAGCTGTGCCAAGAGGCTAAAATTCTTAATTATTAATTGCAGGATTATGGTTACTGAGGCCGTACCAAAGGTATTTGTCAACAGGTGTCTGGTGTCTTGGGTACAAATGTTGAAATATGACGTGATTTGTCGAACTAAATACAATAATATGTGTTTAATGGACCAACGGGCCATTCACGTCTCCAAACATTTCTGCTGCTGGATGCTCAGTGGTTTATTTGCATGGGCTCCTGTAGTGTATGTTATATAATGTGGATGTCTGGATTTCCCCCCCTTTTTTTGAAAGTCTCATTTAAATCTACAGTGCATGCACATACCGCCTCGACTGTGAGAGGGAATTACATTTTGCAAACACACTGACATGCTAGGAAGCCACAGGCAAGGGTGAGGGTGAGGGTGCAGCCTGGGTAACGGATATCTTGTTCTCTCCATTCATGTCGGCACAGCGACACAGATAGAATGACATGGAATACACACACACACACACACTCATTTCTGCTCACAATCGCCTGCCTTGGTGCTTTGGATCCACAGTCTGTATGTTATACCTGCTGAATTTTAATAATATTTAAAGCGGTTGAGCAGAATTTGAACATGCTCCACTTTTAACACCCCCCGACACATTAGGTTAACCTGCACCTTAACACTCCATCACCTCTCCTAAAAGCATGGAGCTTCAAAGCTGATGCTTCCCAGACCAGGAGCGTCATCAAATATCCAAAACAGAGTAAAAAGTATCAACTAAACGGTCGTTGTGATCTGATGCGTTTGCCGCCCGGCTGAGGAACAGTAGTGGTCTGGATGTGCTGGAGGACAGTCATGCACGCATCTGGCTGTGGTCACGTCAATAACACAGCTGGGACAGCGAGCCAGTGCAGCGAACAAACACAAAGAAATGTACACAGCTATCGGACGCCGCCCGCGGTTGTTTATGTTTTTGCATCATTGTGTGAATCCACTGAGCTGCAGGCAAACTGGACACTGTGAGACGCCCGCACATGTGACATCAAGTAAAGAGCGTCTCTAACTGCCCATAATAGCCCTCTGACACATCTCTTTAGAAACACTCTCTCTCACACACACACACACACACACACAAAATAGCAAGAAAATCCTCTCGTCACGGAGCAGTGGAATGCCACCGAATTTAGAAAATAGTTCCAGAGACTTGTGCTTGGGAAACGAATGTGTGATGATGAGTTATTTTAAAAACACATATTATTATTAGTATTAGCATATTACTGTCCGACAACCGCCCCCACCCTCACCCCCTTTACTGCCTCGCTAAGTGGGAACATACCATCAGAACTGCTGCAACTCCTATCAAGTAGACTTTATTCGTAGAAGATGTCGACATGCAGACAGTGATCTGTGATCCTGTTTTACATTTGTAACATTTGTCATTCGTCAGCGACAGATTCTCACAAAGACTCACAGAGAAGAGGCCCAAAAATAGACTTCCCGGTTTCTCATTCGCTGCACTTTGTCCATCATCATCACATCTCATTATTATCAGAAATGACTTGTCTGCCCGGATTTATTTCAAATTACTGGAATGATTGTGTTTGAGTCTTTCGATTAAACCGGATCCTGATATGCTCTATTTGGCTGCCGGTTGATTGATGGCGACCAATAATGGAGATGGAGAGGACGGACGGTCATATCTGCATACAGGCTCAAGGGCCTGCTAACTCTGTATCCTTCCCCAGCAATAAAAGGTCATTGGAGAGGAGATGTTGTGTCCTTTTGTGCGTCATGGTTGTGCCTGGAGAAGTGTTTTAATTTTTATTTTTTTCGCTCGGTTGCTGTTTGATCTCTCCTCCTGCTCCTTGAACGTATTCCTCTTTATCTGCCTGTTTTGAAGGTTAGCAGGTGTCGCAGTGGTTGTGTGTGTGTCATGAATTATAATCCAGGTCAAAAGCTGAGCGTCGACCTTTGCGTCTCCACGGGGGCCCGTTTGGCTCGCAGACTGCACAAATATACACACACTTGAAAGACAAGCAGCTCACACGTGCGTCCAGAGCAACAGAGAGATAAAGATGTGCTGTCCTGTAAATCCGCGTTCTCTCTGTGCCCAGATTGGCTCACGGTTCTGTCGGTCCAACAGAGCTGTCTGCACGAGTGAGATAATGAAAATGCTCATGTGCGCTAAGCTGCACCTCAGCAGGAGCGCTACTATGATTTGAGCTACGAGCGAGAACTTGTCAACAGATTTGTGATGTTTCGAACGAACCTTTTGGTTCACTTCATTGTGTAGCTATTCTGGGCAATACGTTCTATTCCTGTGCCTGTCACATGACACTTTTGATCCCTCTGATCTCCTCGTCCTAAAACAGTTTGGTGAAATATGATTATGGGCTTTTATGTCCAGAGATCAATGAGAAACTGACGCTCGCTCTCATGTTCAGCTGTTTGCCAACACGTCGCAGCACAGAAACAATGGAAACAGCACGTTTGTCCTTTACCAGCACTTTTAAAATTCACTTAACATGCTAAGGTTGTTTGTCTGTAAAATAAACCACACATGAAAAGATGTTAATGTTAAACGATCCAACAACTAGTTGTATTGATAAGGGGGAAAAAGGGGATGTGTTAAATTTTGAGGTGAATTAGTTTCCTTTGGATTGACCCACTTTACTGTTCCACCCATCACCTGGCTTCTCGTTTCAGAAGTCCTCAAGAAAGCAAATCCACATTGTGTAACTGCTCCCCATTCCCCTCCTGTCATCCTGTTTCTCACCTTCCTCTGTGTCACTTACTTGATAATCTCTTTGAGCCACAGACGGAAACTTAAGAAGTGATAAATGATGAATGCACGCTGCCAGAACTCTTCCTTCCTCCTCACATGCACCAGCAACACAAATGGCACCAATGCACGCAATGAAATCACCTTCCTCTCATGGAGAGCATCGCACCATGCTCACTATTAGCGGCATGACCTGTGATCCCACAGCGCCACCATGGTGAGCATATGTGTGACTCTGGATCTGTGAGATCCACCTGAATCTCTCTTACAGGTGAACCAGTAGCGTTAGATAATTAAAAGTTGAATCACTGCTTAATAAAATACTCATGTGGGATAGTCCATGTTTCAAAAGGAATTATTAATAGGTCGACTTGGAATAGACTCGGTGGATGCCTACGAGCAGTTCTGCCTTCCAGCTGTGTTACATAAAATATAATGAATTCAGCATCTAGGAAACCAGGGTGAAGGAGAGAGAGGGACCAACAGAGGGAATGAATGGAGAGATAAACTTGTCTCTGTATAATGAGGCCCTGAACACAGACACAGACACACAGCGGATTCAGAAATCTTCTTCACAGCTTGGATCTATATATTTACAAGTGCATATTTTACACTGGCTTTAATGGTCTGATGCTGCAGTGCTACAGCACCCTTTAGTGGCACATGATAGATCTATGAATCTATTATAAGAACAAACATTTTCAGGCTTAACAATGTGACCTTTCTTAAAATGTAATTATTTACAAGGACATTAGCATTTACAAGTCTTTTTATATAAAATGTAAAATCCAAATTGTTTATCATGTCAGGTCAAAATGGATTGAACTGTTCCGTCCAGCACATTTTTGAAGTCTTCAAGAGTTTTGAGGTCCCATCTGGTTGCTGGTAGGCCCAGTTTGACTCTGCTGGAGCTCCACCATATGCAAAATGCTCTCTGTCAGCCCTTTAATGTCACTGTGTGTGCTGGGATGCACAGCCAGGGCCTTCAGAAGTTCAGTCACACCTTCCTGCTCCAGCATGCAGATATAATGTGACGCTTAGAGGGAGAGGGAGAGGAGGTGAGAGAAGAGAAGAGATCGACCTCACCAACATTATACAACATCTAATGAAATATGTAAAACCGTCTCTACTCCACAACAAACAGTCGGCACTGTATTTAAACACTGAAATCCCATTAAAAGAAGTGTTTCGTCATCTTACTGTTGAGACTGCAGACCAGCCGTATGGCCCACACTGCCCACAGCTGCACTCCTGAGGGCTGACAGGTCTGAAGCAGAGGGCGAAATGGACGGAAGGACCTACAAATAGAGGACAGAGTGAAGACGTCAGCAAATCATCACTATGTTATGAACGCTGCAATTGGGCCACAAAGCAAAGATCTCGATACAATTACTTTAAAATGTTTAACTGAGTTTGGAATGGTTCATTTTTGTCTACAACTATTGGACCATGAGACTGATTGACTGATATTCATTTGAAATATTACATGATCTTGTTTTATTGTTGCACAATGATTTTTTGTCTTCATTGAGACAATCTAAATCCCATGAGTTGTTGTTCACAAGTATAATTTGAACAATTAAAATGCTTTCCTTTCATCGTGAGTTTTCAAAGACCATCCACACACATCGAGTCAACAACAAATGTGACCTGTACGACACCATCTCTCGCTCCAGTTGGGTCCATGTCATGATGGATGCATGCTGCAGGGAAACAAAGACAGGTTACAAAGGAGCCATCTAAATGAGATGTTAGGTCAAACTGTACACACCCACCAGCTGCTTCAGAATGGTGGTGCGGAGCTCATCGTCCAGGCTCCACGCCTGTGGTCTGGAGGTGAGCTGAGCCAGAATCCCCCCAGCAAAGTACCGGACCTCTGGCTCCACCTGAGAGTCCTGCAGCAGACTGAGGATATGCTCCAGCAGGTCCTCCTCCATCAGGTCGGCCTGCAACTCCTCCACCTCTGCGATGTTGTTCTACAACATAATGGATGACGACAGCATTTTTTCCAAGCTATGAAAAGGACACACAACAGCACACACACACACACTGAACCCACCAGGAGACCCAGAACTTTCTGCTGAACAGACGTTTCAGAGTAGTAGGACTGCAATGAAACAACATGGAGACATGAGGCGGACGTGTGTTTGTGACCCTCAGTTAGCGTGTGCATGTGAGAGTCTCTCCACCTCCAGAACCTCCTCGTAAAGCTCGAGGCCGTGGCACTCGATGAAGACGCGTGCCGAAGTGGGCGTATCATCCGTCAGGTTCCACAGAGCACTCAGGGCAAACTTGAGGGTGGCGTCAACCACTCCAACCATAGCCCTCTGCTGGACGATCGCCAACAGCTGCTGTTGGATGAGAAGAGACAATATTCACGGCTGTGAAGGAACCTCTTGTCAGTAAACTGAATATGACTGATTGGTGCAAACGGGAAATAGACTGACTGACGGCGGCAAGGTGAGAAAAAGGAGTCTGAGCATGAGGTAATGGAAAATGTAGCCGCTGAGAATGACGGCCAGATGGAGAGGGAGGACTAGAAATACACTCAGGAGTATCCGCTGAGGATCTTGTGTACGTCTGAAACCATACACCCCGACAAAGTGTAAACACACCTTCATAATGGATGCGTCCTTGCCGAGCTGTGCCATCTCCACTGTGGACAACTGTAAATAAGAGATCAGCTTTTATTTGAATTCTAGTTTGTCTAAAAGTGACGCGACAACACACACAAATGAGTCCACTTTAACAGTGACACCGGAGGCTGCAGCGGTCTGATGGAGCTCGTGTCACAGGGACGATGTGTGATCCCCCCCAACAGGTGCGACCAACAGGCGCCACGACATTCTGCTGCAGTGGTCAAATGTGCAGTAAGTGAGCAGAGAGTCTCCACCTTGGCCACTAGAATGGAGATGACAGCCACAGCCATCCTCTGAAGGGTCGGGTCCTCGTGGCTGCTCAGCCAGTGAATCATCAGCGTGGCTGCTAAATACCTGAACACACACATGAACACAAGTTAAAGGGACTGCACTGCTCTATGGAGAGTATTACTCCAGTGTGTTTTATTTCCATAACAGAATGAGAGGACACTTACTTGTCAAAAGGGACATCCTCAAGGATGTAGTCACTGCAGAGTGCCAACAAACAGTTCTTTTGCACCTGGACACAAGTATAAGTATTGTGTGTTGCAACACAAAATACAAAATAAATGGGTATGTGTGCACGTGTGTGTGGGGGTTTAAGAATGCGACATGTGATCATGTAATAATTTGAACCGGACAGAGAAATCTTTGAACCAGAGGTCACCAGCCTTGTTCAAAATGCGAGCTACTTCAAAGGTGCTGAGAAATCCAGTACACACGGCTTAAAATAACATAATTGTCATCATTGATTGTGATTTCAACATTCAACACTATTTATCTGAACTTCTGCAATAGTTTCATTTTCAAATGATCACAGTGCTATTTTTAGAACAGGTCTGCAGGCACCTGGTACCCATGGACATTGTCTGCTTTTTTCCTCATTTCTTTATAATTTCTTCATATGTCTCTCTTCTTTTCTTTCTTCCTTTCTTTCCCACTGACTTATTTTGTAACCTGCAGTTAAAAATCAGACTCCTCTTCCTGCCCATTGTTTCCCAGCGTATATGATGAATCATCTGTTCTCTGTGGATGTCCCTTCACCTGCTGTTGGCTGGGGAACGTCTTCATGCTGAGCAGCAGCTGGGTGACAGTGGAGCTGATCAGGCTGACAGACATGGCCTCTGCCAGGTTCTGGGTGGTGAGATTGAACACGCACGCTGTCGCCACCAGGTGGATGTGCAGACTCGTGGGGTGGCTCCGCATCACGGCCACAACCAACTGCAGGGAAACACATCTGAGTGAAGACGTTGGAATCCAACCTGTTGTGTGTTAAAGTAAATTATGGATTATTTTTTCCACTAATGAGCAATAAAAACTATTTAAAACATTGAGACAATCTGAAGAACCTGAATGTGAGGAAAGGAAGTGCACCTTCAGTATTTCTGGCCGTAGTTTGTCGCTGTCAATTGTAAGATTGTACAGATGGACGAGTGCCTCGCGGAGGAAACATTCCCTGTCTCTGTACCTTCTCAGGGCCTCACACAACTGCTTCTCGTTGGCCTCTCCGGTAACCTGAACATACACAGACAATCGGCACTGACAGAGACCTGTCCGACTTCATCTAATCTAATCATCATGGCACATATTCTGTATACTGATAAGAAGCAGAAACGTCTGATTGGATTTTATTTCCAAAATAAGTCTTATGTGAAGAAGATATGATATGAATGCCTCTGCTCACTGCCTCCACATGCTGCATAGTGTGCATCATGGCACAAACTTCTGTCTTCAACATAAAAGGAAATTGGCCATGTTCATATGCCTTGTTTGTTTTGATTTACAAGGCTATTCTTGAGATGAGTCTGTCTTATTTATCATCTATTTTAATATTGAATAAAATCAAATACATGTCATCAGTTTACTTGCTTTCAGATTTTTCCGTGAAGAAAGGACGTCACAGGAGCTGATCCCAGTTGCGGTCAGGCCCATGAAGACCAGACCACGCCGGACCTCCACGAATGCAGCGACTGCTGCCTCGCTAATTCTCCTCCGACCTGAAACATCTAAAGAAACGAGCGATGGAAGGAGCTCGGGACTTCCTTCCAAAAGAAGCCGCACCAGCTCATCACCATCTCTCCCGTCACTGTCACCTCCACTGAAGTGGTCGTCTGAAAAGTCCAGATGTCTGAGCACTTTAAGCTGGCTGAGCAAACTGAGCAGGCTTGCAGGCGACATATGCAGCTGCCTGAGCCTGTGGGCAATCAAAGATTTCAGGGGTGTCCTTGCACTGAAGGAGCGCTGTAAGATTTGAGACAGTGCTACAGGACATATCCAGGCTCTCCAGCTGAGGGAGCGTGCAGATCTCATCAAGAACCACATCTGTCAGGTCTGTGTTTGCAAGGCTGAGCATCCGCAGGCCGCGGAGGGAGCTGAAGCCAACTTGGACGTCACATTCCTCCTGCAGACACCCCCAGTCCAAACGTAGCCCGTTCACGGATAACCTCTGCAGACTGGACCTGCACTCCGAGCTGGAGACCAGGCCTGACACGATTTTAGCAACAGTGAGGTCACCACCAACCCAGGATGCATCTAGTTCTTGGAGCCGGTGAGGGCAGAGGGCCAGACGGAAAGCTTCCTCCGACAACAGGCAGCGGCGAATCGAGACACACCGCAGGCGAAGGGCTTTGCTGCTTCGGAAAATCCCAACAGTTGTGTCATTCAGTTTCCCTGATGGGAAGAAACAAACAGAGCAGCATTGTAAGAGAAACGAGGCTTTAATATTTGTGGAAAGTGTAGTCCAGTGTCAGCTGGGACAAGCTCCAGCTCACAGCCCACGTGAGGAGATGTAGAACACAAAATATAAACGTACTTAAGTGCCTGAAGAATGGAAAGGGTCATAGGTCATAGGTCACAGGCAATGGCCCCTGAGTGACGTTATGAGTTCATGTTCATTAATTTGTTGCCATGCCAACATAGGTGATGAGACTTTGTTCTGGTGCGTTCAAACCTGAGAACACCTGACAAGTACACAAGCAGAATGTGTGTGAGAATAATACGGACAAGAACAACACGGAACACAAGTTCAGATATCTGATAGCTTGGAGGTAGGTGATCTAAGGCTCCTGCATCAGATGGGAGGAAATTAAACAGGGTTTGTGCCAGAAACCCTGATATGAACTAAACTGAAGAAAGCCAATTCAATTGAAATGTCTTGTGTATCAAATCCTGGCTGCTGGTGTTTTCCTACCAGACCAGGATGGAAAAAACACACACATTCTCAAAATACAACCAGTGACAACCAGTGACAACCTGTGAGTCATTGCTGCCTGACTAACCCTGAACTTGTTCAGCTGCTGTGGGGCACAGAGTGGGGCACAGAGTGGGCTTGGCCCCTGATGGACAGAGGGAGATGGTCTTTCTAACGTCAACAACCAGTTGCTGTACTCCCTGTGGCTCCTGTAGAAGTCTGGGAGTAATGAGACTCGTACTCTTATCAGCAGACTTGCACAAATGTGCTGAGTCAGAATGGACAGACAGACTGTTTGTGGCGAACGCGTACAGAGAGACATTATTTTGAACACATACAGTATTTTCTGTTATACCATTAACACCCAGTCCATGTTAGTCGTGCACAAATTTCACAGGAACAGTGGCATCAAATGAGGAAGTGAAATGAAGGACATTGGGTGGTGTCAGGCTGTCCACATTAACAACCGGTGATTTCTCTCCACAGTGTCACAGCAGTTGCCCTGAGTTGTTGGTACTGACTATTGTTGGAGCCTTTCCATTGCTCCTGACAGACCTTCAGTTGTCATAGTGTGCAGCAGCTGGTCGGCCACCTCCTGCGGAAAGACTGAGGCCGAGCTGAGGGTCAGGGAACCATCTGCCCGCTTGCTGCAGAGATCTTCCAGGCTGCGGCTCACCTGAGCCAAGCAGAGGCCGTAGAGGGTCTGAGGGCCATCCAACTCCTGCAGCACATCACCAGGCCGTCAAGAGACATATTTGTGTACATTCATCAATCTCTCGCTCTTTTTTTTTTTTTTAAACACTCAGACTTTGCTCTGATTGGTGGTTTTGTACAGGGAGCTGTGGCTTCTTGCAAATTGCATTTCAAGCTGCAGGAGGAGCCAGAGGAGCTGGATTTTCATCTGCCTCATCTACAGTGACGCTTTAGCAACTGCCATAAAATAAATTTAAAGCGAGATAAAAAGACCCAGAAAATCAGGAAATGTGGAATATTATATAAAATATGATTAAAAGTACTTGGTACTCAACCAGTGGTTGAGTACCAAGACTGTAATCAACTAATTAACAAATACTCAGATTCAAGATGGCGATTCAGGCCGTGATCGGTTGTGTTCAGGGGTCTGTCTGTTGGTAGGTACTGCTCTTCTATCCCTCTCTCTATCACTTTCGTTCCCTTTCTGCTTCTCTTCTAGTCTCACTGTCTCCCTCCCCGTCATCCCAACTGGTCGAGGCAGAAGGCCATCCACATGTAGCCTTGGTTCTGCCCACGGTTTCTGAGCCTGTAAGGAAGTCGCTAAAAAACTCATGTGAATGTTTGTATTGGAATAGTCAGTGCTGAGCGTCATGAGATGACGGTTGTTTGAATCAGTGCTATACAAATGAAATGTGACCCTGATGTCTCTGTAAATGTATGAGCATGTGTCCTTCAAGGTCTTGTGTTCCTAAAGTTACAGAAAATATATATTAAAAGATACATATTGAAAATAAAAAGCCAAGGGCATTTGGTCAAAACTTTACAGACTTTGAGATGCTGCTCACACATCCATCTCAAAACTATGAGAATTCGATTTCAAATCGGTGGAACAACCCTTTAAAAGGGCACGAGGGTTTTAGAAAACACAAGGAGTGTTGGTGGGAGTCGGAGGACAAACACCCTGACACTGACAGGAAGCTAATTTTAACCCCAGCAGGCCGCAGATGAAGCTAAGACCCGGTGTCATGTCACATAATCCGGGTGAGCTGGACACGACGTGCTGCTCACACACGCACACACGGACATAACGTGCACGTAGATAAAACAACGGTGTGGGTGTATCAAACTCACCATATTCCAAAGTCGAACGTAGCTCGTTATTGTAAATGAAGAGGAGTCATTCTGTTACAGAGAAGTGGAAAATAATGAAATGACATTTTAAAAATTAGACAGCGGCAGCGTCACTGCGCGTCCGCAGACAGAATGAACCCGATTGGTCAACGGCTCTGATGACGTCACAGACGGAGTCCTACTCTCTATATATACTATATATGTTACTTTTATATTATATTTATATTTTATATTTTATATTTATATGTTATATTTTATATTATATAACTTTTATATTCAAATACTTAAAACGTTTTTATTTATCTTAACATCATCTGCAGTGATTCTCAAACCTCTTGTCTTTGACCCCTAAACTGCAAACTACTAGGAGGCTAGGATAGGCTAGGCTAGGACCTCTCAAGAACCCCATTTGTCCTTGAGAACCTTCCAGAATATGTAGCATTCTAATAAACAAAACTAATACAGTCTGTGAAAACACATCACAATTTCATTTAATAGTTTATTTAATAGTTTATCTTGGGGAGTTGTTGCATTGCTTGGACCTGTGGGACTGGATCTGGTATGATCCAATTAAATCCACTTTAAATCAACCTTTAGCCTTTTTCTGTTCAAGGGAATGACCTAGTTTGATTCATTAGACAGGGACACGCAGCAGTAATTGCAGTGGTCAACACTGTCAAACCAGGCACAAAAGTGTGTTTCGGAAAACATTTGACACAAGAAAAGATGCAATCCATCAGATCAGTTTCAGTCATGGAACATTGTGCTCAACAGACCTCATTAGAATAAACGAGTGTGTCTTCAAAAATGTTTTCCAGGCATGAATGAATGTATGTCCCAAATACATGATCACCAGTGTAGAACTGACACATCACACATGTTCTCATCCATGTGAACACACATGTTTCCCACACACTTACTGTAAGTGTGCACACACACTCGACTGAATAAAATGATTGCTCATATGCAAAACTTTCCGCCGACATGGTGAAGCTTGCCCCCCCCCCCCATAGAGAATCCCCATGTATCAAAGCCTGTGTTTCCTCCTCATCTCAAAACATTTAGGCCAGAGGCATTTTTCCTTCTTTCTTTTCTGTAAGCCCTCTGCTTATTGTCCTCATAACCAAATAAACACAGCTGCCAACACACACACACACACACACACACACACACACACACACACACACACACACACACACACACACACTCACACACATACACACCGTATATGGATATATGGAGAAATCCCAAACACAAAATGCTCACATCCACAACAGACCCCTCTATTATAACTTTCAGGCTACTGGATTGTCAGAATAACTCAATCATGAGATTAGAGCTGATCGGAAACAGCTTTGTGAGGAGGAGCAACTCAACTCGAACGGGGGTTCCAATCGACATCTAAATGCCTGACAGCCTAATTATATGTGTGGTCACAAAACCAATCACCCCAATAAGACCTAATGTGCGGTATTCTTTACCGCGTGCTGACACCCAGCCAGTCAGCCTCTTCATTTTCTAACACTGACCTTATATATTAGGAGTCCGTTCCTTCCTAAACCTTAAATGACATCAGTGGAGGAGGGCCGAGGCCGAGGCTGGGCCTCCCTCTCCTCCAACTACACAGGAAATCAGACCATCAGCCTCCCTCTTTCTGTGTACGGACCACCCTCTACTGTTCTCTTCCTGGACGGTGTTTGCTTGTGCCACAGCGGCACGCAGGCCCTCATTCTCAATGAGAGTAGAGACAGAGGGAGTCTGAGAGCGAGGGGAGGAGAATGGAGGGCATGAAACCTAAGAGGCGCAACTGAGACAGACCTCCCGGACCCCTGACCCAGCTGAGTGACAGAGGTATGTGTTATTTATTCTATTTTATATTTCATTAAATTTCTATACCGCTGCCAGTTGAAAAGTTCATACACTTAAGGATGAAAAGAGTAGCGTTATGACAGAACATTTTTCTGCCTGACATTCAAAAACACACTTTGTACATTTTTGTTGTTGTTGTTTAAATTACCACGGCGCGTCTAGTCCAAAAACCGCACTCCCGAGGCTTATACATGTTGTCTCCTCAGCAGATGGACCCAATCAGAGGCCCCAACAAAATAACGGGTGGGTTAATTGGCCCAGTGCTGTTGGCTGAGAACAACATCCACAATAACGCCCAGGAAGGAAAATGTGCTTCTGAGTCACAATACACCTTGACTCTGTTTTAAGCTGTAATGAAATCTGCCATTCCCAGAGCACTTTTACTGTAAACATGACCTGATAATTGACAGAGGAGCTTGTCAGTGGACTCATTGAGCTCAGCCCCACCACTATGAGTCAGTGTCCTCCCGTTCCTCTGGGCTGGGAAAACCAGCCGCCGCAAAGTTTGACCTGTCTGGTTGCATGAATTTAAATAAGGCGGCTGAAGCTGCCCCGACCTGGCTCTGACTAAGGAGGGAAGAAAATAATGTTTTACTAGGTCTACAAAAAAGTGGCTGCAGTGGCTGACTTGATGAAGACCAGCAGGGTGTGAACGACACGGAGAAAGCTGATGAAAACAGCAGATGAGATTCACAGCCGGGGCCGAGGAGCCTCTGTGTAAACATTGTCACTCCTGTCAGGCCTGTGAGACTCATACTGTACGGCTGGAGACGTGCAGACGGGCCAATTGCTGAGATGCAGCTATTGAAGGGGATGACCTGTGATTACGGAAAGACAGGATAAAGTGCTCTCTGGATAATAATAACTGACTGACGGTGCCAAGGTGTTTCTGAGCCCTGACACCAGGCCTATTTTCCTCAGATGATTTTTTGCCCTCAGATGATTTATAGTCTGTGATCTGACAAACTGTGGAAAAATGGATTGCCAAAGATTTCTCCAACAGGTTTATACATATTAGACAAAACCAAATATGAAGACTTTACTGCAGCAGAGCCAGTAAATCACCACAAATGACCTCACCTCCATCAAACAGACTCAGTAAAAACACAGTATAATCTTCACTAATAATTTGCAGGGTTTTTCACTAGTTTTGTCTGGTTGTACCTGGTATGAATATGTACTGTTTCTGTTTTTCCTTTGACATTGATGAAAGTGAATTGTGCCTCAGCAGCAGTTATAGCTTAGGTAATGCTTTGGGCTTTGTCCCATAAGCTGTGGCTGGGACTCCGCAGTGCAACCAAACTTCAAGACTAGACCACAGACATGATCCACAGCGCCTGCTGCTGTCCCAGTCTCAGACTTTTTGAAATTCTCCTTTGGCATCCGCTTGTTGTATGAACTCCATCACGAAGTGGGTCACATCGTGTGTCTGTCAGAAAACTAGGATGAAGGTTACTTCTGCCCCATTGGCCACATCCACCAGACTCACTTCAGTTCGGATTTGGCCCGTCGGCCAAAATCAGCTGGCTCACCATTAGCCCTATTTACAGAGCCAGAGCGTGGCTATTGAAGTGAGGGGCCTTTCAAGGATCTTCTAGCGTGCATATTCACGGTACCCACCCCCAATTTTGATACACTGTCAAAACCAATAAGAACACAATGCATGCTCGCCTTCCAAAAATGGATTCAGTTAAACATTACACATTAATAAGGAATTCTTGCTCCCAGGTCTCCTCGTGAGCACGCGCACTAGGCTGAGACACTTGAGAGAGGGTTATGAGCGGAGTGATCTAAGAGATCTACAGGAATATGAAAACCAGGTCTCCTGCACACACCCAGATACCTGATACAGATGTGGTGAGGGCTCTAATGATACATCAGCCACGAGGGAATGCACTGAAAGTATGTGCGGCTATAAGGAGGCTGGAGGTGGGTGGGTGGCACATCTCTGACTTCACCACAAGTGAACCAGAGGGCACGTTTTAGACGACATGTGAGTCCAGCTATTCATTTTTTACACTTTAATGAACACTTATATCCTAATCAAGTAGGGCTCTCATGTTCCTGACTGGAAGCCTTATTATGCCAACAGTTTAAATAAACACATTTATTTAAACTGTTGCAGGTATGGCAGTTATATTGAATTAGATCATATTAGATGAGCAAAAAAATGTATATAAGTAGCAGGTTAAATACACAGCGATGAACACTTGAACCAAATAAAGGGTCAATTAAGGGTCTGTTATGTAAGAAAATAACAGAAGTATTAATAAGAGTATTGTCAAGTAACTCATATGAGAAAATACACTTAAATAGCCGTAGCTAAAAATAACAGTGGCAAACCGTTTCAGGAAAATATGAGGCCTTTTGTAAAAAGGAATCTATATCAATATTTATTAGCGCTACAGACGAGAAGAGAGTGCTGACATATTGACAGACAGACTAGCATGTTGTTTTTTTTAGTATTTGTGTGGAATTCCTTCACAGAAAAAATAGAGAATATAAACTGACCAGTCCTACATGTCTGTTTATGTATTTACAGATCTTTAGTGTGTTTGGTGATAACTCAAGAAGGAACCATGGGACCTGGAATGTGGAGCCTTTTTACTTTGTTTGGTCTGTCCCTCTGGATCAACAGTGAAGCCCTCACCAAGAACCCCATCCTCTCCAGGATACGACGGGCTCCAGATGTTACAGGAGACAATAAGAAATGTTCCTACACCTTCCTGGTCCCCGAGCAGAAGATCACTGGCCCCATCTGTGCAGCCCGAGGGTACGCGACCGACAAGGACCGAGTGACGCGCCTGGACGTGGCTGCGGTGCGTGACCTTCTGTCAAAGCAAAGGCGGGAGATGGAGACCCTGAAGCTGGTGGTGGACGTGGATGGCAACCTGGTAAATGAGATGAAGCTGCTGAGGAAGGAGAGCAGGAACATGAACTCCAGAGTAACACAGCTCTACATGCAGCTGCTACACGAAATCATCAGGAAGAGGGACAACTCACTGGAGCTGGCACAGTTGGAGACACGCATCCTTAATGCCACCAGTGAGTCACTGCGTCTGGCCTCCCGCTACAAGGAACTGGAGGCTAAATACGCTGCCCTCTCTGCAGTGGTGAACAACCAGTCAGTGACGATAGGCGCACTGGAGGAGCGTTGTATGCAGGTGTACAGTCGGAGGAATGAGCAACCACCCATGGGACCTCCACTGGTCCAGGTGGTGCCTGAGAATATTCCTGTTAATGTGCCACGTTTGACCAATGAGATCCAGAGGGATCATACAAGAGGGCTTGCCCGTGAAAGGGGCTCTCGCTCTGGGCCGTCACCAACAAGCGGCACCCTCGAGGCCCAGAAACCTGTTCAGACGAACTTCAGTGCTGAAGGTGAGTGACTGACCTGTACCTGTTCATGACACTTTGATGAGATCCACCATAACAGAAAAATATTCTCTGACTCCGGGAACAGCTGCAGGTTGGCCCCGGGCCTAATTTCCAAAGGTTAAATATTTGCAAATTCAGCTGGTGCGGTGCTCCCCGCTCACTGGAGAGAGCACACACTAGTGTGGAAAGAAAATGTTTGTAACGTCTGAACGGAGGCTGGGGACTTAAAGCAAATTAAAGAAAGACCTGACCAATGTGATTTTTGCTCATCAACAGAAATTCCTGACGCATTTAATGCCCTCGCCCAAGAATAACAAAGTGTGTAGGATTTCAGTGCAGCTGCATTTGAAAAGGATCATTTACTAGACTGTTCCATTGCATTGCAGACAAAAAACAGGCTGGCATGATAGATGTCTGCAGACCACAAAGCAGCAGCACTTCTGGTATTCTTAATGGAAGTACTTAACTTATTAAGTTTGCATTACATTATTAACAAACAACAACTTAAACAAGGCAGTTGTTTTCGTGATAACAGATCGCGATGGGTTAATAATATATCTGTTCTACATTGTGACCTCAAACGACACCAGTAAATATCAAAGTGACCCAATAAAGTTCACTCTTCTCTGCTGTTCAAGGTTGACATAGAACAGTGTAAACCTAGACAAATGTGTTTTCTATTATTATGTCAAGTTTGATTTTCCTTCAGCCTCTGCCAGATATTGACTTCAATACTGGAGCATCATGGCGCCCTGGGTCTCGTTGGTTTCACACCAAAAACATGGCTAAAAGTGTCAGACAAAGCAAAAACACGGGTGTAGCCACAGACTGTCTCTGTCTCCATGGAAACTCCCTGAAACATCTTGCTAAGTATCATGTATTTGCTGTTATTTTCTGTAAATTTAATGGGCCATTTAAATGTGTGTTTAAAATCACAAAAACAACAATTAAAATCGTGCAGAACAACAAAGAAGGTTTTAAAAGTCATCTGGCTTCAGAGGGCTTCAGCAGTGGAATGTTAGCTAACCTCACCAATGAGACATCTCACCTGCACGTTTGTTCGATGACCTCTCGTACAAACTGATACAACCTTATATAGACCAATGTCTTGTGATTCTTTAGATATTATACACAACTACGTAGCCTTAAACGTTCCTTCTGCTTCAGTGTTCTTGACACTGCAATGTGCAAGTATTTTTGACGTACTGAGCATCAGTGGTGACATATTTCCCTCTCACAAAGTGACTTAGTTCGGCTCTTATTACTTGTTAAGGTCAGAGCTTAAGGTTGGAAAAATGTATGTAAGTCAGACAATGGCAGAGATTGTTCAGAAAATTAAAATGGAAAATGGAAAGTATTTTCGCTGACATGGTTTGTATTTTTGGATTACGTGACATTTATCAACGTGAAATATTTGATGAAAGAAAGGAAATCTTCGGGACTCTATAATTCAACCCGTATAATCAACGTGTAAAGCACTAATTGATGGCAAATGGAGTCCAGTTCCTCTCATTTGAAATGGTATAGAAGTAAACTGTCCTATCATCATTCATGATCCATCAGCAAATGAAAACTACTAACTCCCGGATCTGTGTCAATGTTCTCCCTATTGTGTATTCTCAGTTGGTCTCAGTATTTCTTATTGCCCGTGTGTCTCCTTCACTTCTCGTCCACATCTCCAGGTCCCTTCAGGGACTGTTACGAGGCGCAGGAAGCCGGTTACAGCACCAGCGGCATGTACCTGATCAGACCAGATGAAGCCGAGAGGCCAATGCAGGTGTGGTGTGAGCAGGATATTGACAATGGGGGCTGGACTGTGATCCAGAGTAGAAGAGATGGATCTGTCAACTTCTTCAGGAACTGGGATAACTACAAGGGTGACGACAACAGCCCCCCTCCACACACACACTCTTCTCGCTCTGCTCTCCTCTTTCTCAGCCTCACCCAGAAGCAACAGTGGTGCTTTTGTAATACCCATCGACAGGAACCATCTGGACTGTTTGGGACTATTTCCGGGTCATGAAATCCTTGAGCTTACTTACTGTAAAATATAATGCCGTGTCAGCAGCATTAGTTGTCCAAGGCCATTTAGTTTGAGATTTTCCATTCTGAAACATTAGCTGGCCCAGTGGATAGGTATGTTCCACAGCTCAATCTCCTCAATCTTCTTTCCAAAACCGCTACCACTGTGTTGCCTTCCTGCATGGAAGGCTGGTTGGCTTTCTGTGTAACACCATCTAGCCCTTCTCATCAAAGCTCTGTGAGAAAAAAGTTGGAGAATATCACTGCTGGCACAGATTCAATGTTCCATTCAAGCCGGCCAGGCTTCTGCATGTGTAAGTGGAAGCTAAATTGCTCTCTTCAGCATTGATTTTCCTCTGCGCTCTCCCACAAAGCCTCCATATGTACATAGACACACACAGCAGCAGAGAGGAGGCCCCGGGCTGAAACCCTCCATCATTCATCATCTTCTGGCTCGCCCAGTTAATCCACAATCACAGAGCTAACCTTCTCTCCAAAGTGAAGTGTTCTGAAGGCACATGGCCCGACATTTTGTCGCGGTTACTCAACGCAAGTGCCATAGCCAGTTTAACCGTCATCTATGATCAAAAAGATGTGAGGTTTGAGCAGGATATCAGCATTCTTGAGATTGATTCACATTTTCCAGCATATTCCTTCAATGACTTTTCAAAGACGGGGTGACTCACGAGTGCTTTTGAAAGTCGTCATCAAGAAGAATGTTCACATATGATTACCAGAGGCTTTCATGCGGCTAAACAAGTCTCATTTTACTAAATACCACATAACAAACAGTCAGCATTATATTCTGTAATCTTTACGTAACCTTTTCATCTTGCTGTGACTCAGAGTGGATTTGGAAACGTAGACGGCGAGTACTGGCTCGGTCTGCTGGGCATCTACCTCCTAGGAAGGCAGGGAGACTACAAGCTGCAGGTGGAGATGGAGGACTGGTTGGGCAAGAAGGTGTATGCTCAGTACAGTAGCTTCCACCTGGAGCCAGAGAGCGAGGGCTACCGCCTGCGCTTAGGCACCTACCGGGGCAACGCTGGGGACTCCCTCAGCAGCCACAACGGCAAACAGTTCACTACTCTGGATCGAGACAAGGATGCTTTCTCAGGTAAATGATAATGGACTTCTTGTGTGGTGTTCAGGCTGAAGGAGGTAAATCTGATTGTTTGCCTTAATGTGACCCACATCAGGACAGAGAAATCTCATCTTTGCAAATCAGATTAGATTTGTTCTCATTACCAGACTCATTGTTCAGTGCAGATCGGATTTTTTCGTGACTCAGATTTCATGTCCATAGTGACATGTGACCTGCTACCAGTGCTGCAGCTCCTATTGCGTGCATCACGTGCTGTGCGTAGGGTTCCAACCATATTGGTTCTGGTGGAATTTATCTTTGATATTCTCCTCTTGTTGATCTATATTTCTCTCTATAGTTACTCTGTTGCTAGTGAAACTGAGTTCATGTTGCCTGAGCTCATTTTTGAAACATTGAGAATTACAAATAAATGGAGGGGAGGGATTTTCTTAATAAAATAATGTTTTTGTGTGTGTGTGGGGGGGCATCACAAAGCAATTGTACTAAGGGCACCCAACTGTACTGTAATGAACACATAAATAAAAAGGTACTTTGGGATGATAAAATGACAACTGTCCCATTTGTAGATGCCCTCTGAGCTGTTTAATAATAAGCCACACAGTTTTTAGCGATGTTGATCCAATCTTCCAAATATCCAAATTTTAATGAAATGAGCATATGACCTTCCTTTACTTAAACAGACCCTCGCTCCCTTTGTTCCCCCCATTAGGTAACTGCGCCCATTTCCATAAAGGAGGCTGGTGGTACAACGCATGTGGCCAAAGCAATTTAAACGGCGTCTGGTACAGCGGAGGTGTCTACAGAAGTAAATTCCAGGGATGGCATCTTCTGGGCAGACTACGGTGGAGGTTTCTACTCCATGAAAGGTGTACGCATGATGATACGGCCCATAGACTGATGAAAGGCTGCGCTCTCACGCTGGTGGAGGGGCAGATGTGAAGGAACCAGGGCAAAAATAATTCCACATTGTGACTGTAAATGTCATCTGCAGCTGTTTGATCCTGGATAAAGACAAGCAACCATCACCAACGACATGTACGACCTCCAGGCAGATTGTGTTGTTCTCTCATATATCTAGATGCATAAATAGAGGGGAAAGGGAATATTTGTAAGCAATACTGTTCATTTTTAACACCAAATATATATATATGTATAATATGAGGATTAAAACTGCTGGTGCAGTTAAACCGCTATGATACACACTGCCAGAGACAAGGTGGTTTCTACATTACGACGTCATTGGAGCAGGATTTTAGAACTTCATCACACATCACATGATCTAAATGCATCTGACTCATGTGCTGTAAGCTGAAAATAATATTTAGCTACATTTAACACGTTTATATATGGTTTTATTTTTTGCTCTTAACTTAAACTCCATATGACCTTTGTACTGTTTGTTAAACTTTGTCAAGTGCAGAAACACTAATTTATGTGTATAATTAACTTATAACAGTGAAAAGGGGCCGTGGTGTCCTGAGTGAAATGTCTACCGCATCTACAGAAACAGAGCTCCGGTAATTTCTTCCTCTGAATATGTTGAGTCATTTTGAATCATGTTGCGTGTGCTTGCACGTATGGAAATTGCTGGTATATGTCTTTCTCATTTGGCTGTTGATTAAATTTCAGTATGTCTCCGGGAAAAACAAGCTTTGTTTTGAGTGGTTTTCAAGCGCAAAAAAGAAAAATAAGAAGAAAAAAATATGCCGACCCAGCGCGTTGAGAGTTATAGGCAGTAAGACAGACAACGAGAAACACATTTCTTAAAACCCAGACAGGATGGGGAGAAGGGAGGAGATGAACTGGGATGGATTCAATCCAAATTTCCAAGATATACCCCCCCACACTCTTCATTT
>NW_027614106.1:0-29945 GCF_965212315.1 Lampetra planeri
TACATTCACGTTAACGTTTGGGTTCCCAGAAACTTATTGATTTATTCCTTCTGGTGACTGGTTTGTTTTTACTGCATTTATTCAACAAAATTGAACTACTGCTCCTCTAAAATTAGAGCAAAGCTAAATAGCAAAAAACAAACTTAAATACCCAAATAAATGGGTATTTTATATTAAAAAAATAACACTATAAAGAAAAAGTCATTAACTTTTACATCATTAATGTGACCTGAACTTCCAAAATGATGAAGGGAATCACATGTGAATGACTGAGTCGTAAGAAGAAATTCAATAAAAATGCAGCCATTGATCCCATACGATTCGTTGCATTCACTGGCACTGTGAGGAACATCTCTAATGACCCGTTCTCACTATTTGTGCTGCAGGAGTTACAGCTTCCTGACATTTCCATTTTAACAATGATTCTTGTCGAAATCAAAGTCAGTTCACAATTTCCCCACTAGATGGCAGTATGGATAATGGATTTGTGAGAAAGAAAAACAGAAACAACACGTCATGTATACCATTTAGAGCTCTTAAAAATACAAACAAAAATTCTAGCCCGCTTGCAAAATAGCACTGAAACTAGAGAAATGAGGCAAAATGGAAAAGGTTTTTATACAGTATGTACACTTGAATAGTCTATATTAGCTCCTAACCGCTTCAGTCAAAATACAGAGGCTTGTAAAAAAGGTTCAAGGTATTTGACTTGACAAGTTTTCAGGGCAATTTTCCAACATCATTACATAGTGGAGTAGAAAAACCTTAATGTCAGATCAGTATCGTGGTGGTCTGTTGGGCCGATTAGGACCCTGGTCCTGTGTAAGTTTATGGCCGCATGATTCATACTCACTGCGTTTTACGTATGGATTCTTTTATCCCCCTTTTCAGAGGTGGGAGAGCCCTGGAGCTTATTGAAATCTAATGTACGGTCTCTCACTGTTTATTCTCAACACATATTAACTATAATCACAACCAGGAAGGATTCAAATGGCTTTAACATGTTTCCACCAATACATCTGTGTTATTGTATGTGTACAATATGTGGTATGTACCTTTCTTTGGCTTTAGATCACTATGGCTGCTTGAGCGCATGTGTTTTCAGCACCTCATTAACACCTTTATGCAGGCCTGGTGCACACACACATGCTTAACCAGATATATTTAAAGCATGAGCACATACACAACAGAAGGTATTTTTTGCTGCACGGAGCCTCTGAACTATGGAGTGCAGTGCAATGGCTAAAAAGAAACTTGTCAAACATTAATAGTTACATCATTTGGAAATATCTCACAGACAGGTGGTTGCTTGGCTTAACATTCCATCAGTTTATGATGGGGGACGACCATAGTGTGACAACCTGGAGGTCAGTTTTTAAGTAGGTACAGAGTCACAAGAGCCCAACCTTGGGCTCCTGTGAAACGTAAGAAAGGTGGAAAAGCACAATACTTTTCCAAGAACTAAAAGTGGACCAAATGGGATAGAATGTACGCAAATTAACTCTTTATGTGAACCGGAAAGGACATTTTGTTACTACTAAGGTGACGTGCATATACACAGCACAACACATACAAACACCAGCTGAGCTGATTCTGAATGAACTCTTCAGAGTTGATCAAGTCAGCGTATCATACTTTTATAAAATCAATGTATGGTATTTTAGGACATTTTACACTCCTTTGGTTCACATAAGTTGCCAAATGATAAACTCAAAGCTAAAACAAATTGTTATTATTTATAAAACCACTAAAGGGGGGGGTAATTTAAAATATGGGCATCTCCTGTGGAAAACAAAGGCCTAAATACCAAATATCACTCTTGTCACAGTTGCTATGTCTGATACATGCAGCCAGGCTAATGGTCATGTAGGATGTAGGGTGTCCGAGAAGAGTTTCATAAGCTCCACTGACAGAGAAGCTTTGGTACTTGTGTGATGATAAGCACAGTAGTTGATATATAGCCACGTGGTTCCTGCTGTGAGCAGTGGAAACTATCATGGAAATGTGTAACGTTGCTATAAATAAATGTCCCAGTCCTCCGTTTGCAGCCACACGATCAGGAGACCTGTGTCTGTATGTCCAGCTTATGCCTACAACAACAATTCATTTATTATGGTCCCACAGGGGGAAATTATTCTGTGCATTGGACCCGTCTGTAGATAGTGAAAAGGCAAAGATGGACAGCACAAACACACACCGGTGCAGTGGGCTGCCACCTCACTGTCCAGAAGGCAGGTGCCTTGGTCAAGGACACTACAGCAGCACCTCAGGGAGGGAAAGCGTGCGTCTGACTTTCTCTGTGTGTACATTGTTAACCCTTCATTGGTCGTGCCACCATAATCATCAATTATGTATCTGTGTGCTAATTTTTTCTGTCAATATTTGTGGCTTTCAGGCAGTCTACAGTTGACTGGTACTGTGGCTATCAAGTGTCCTTGAATTTGACTTAAAAACTTGAATGTTGAGTTAAATGAGTTTTTGTCACATTTCGCTGTCACAAACCTAAAAAACCCCACAAAGAGTTTTTGAAAGTTTTAAAAGTAAAAAAATGTAAATGTAGTTTGAATCCATTGGGGCACACTTAGAAGTTTTCATCTTTTTCCCGGTTGCATGGGTTTTCTCAGGGTGCTCCGGCTTAGTCCAATAGTCCACAGACTAGCAAGTTAGGTGTAACCCTAAAATTGCAGAAAATGAATGAATGAATGAATGGAGCTGTCTGGGTTGACATTTTGGATGGTTACCTTTTAAAGGGTAAAAAACACTTCTGTTTTTTTAGATACTACACTGACTATTCATTTTTATGCTGTCAGTTTAGTGAAGGTAACAGTTTTTGCATCAACTTCCTTCTCTCCTCTCCCTATGTACCTCTTGTTTACCTTGGAACACTTGTTTGCTGATCACACCAGCTGTTGTTGGTATTCTGATGTTCCCACATCTCTCTCTCTCTCTCTCTCTCTCTCTCACACACACACACACACACACACACATATACACACACTCACACTCACACACAATTGCAAATCCATCATAATTCAGGACTACACATCAAACTGAATTGAATTTTCACTGCATCCATTTCAATTCCACAGCTGCATTATATACAGTGTTGTTTTTTTGGCTTCCACCTGTGTCCAACTTTTTTTTTCCATTAATTGCACATAAGATGAATATAAGATGCATATATATCTTCACTCCAAAGGACACAATAGTGTCTTTTCTGGCTATGGAACTGTGATTCAACCTTACTTTTTGTCACTTTTTGTCTCTTTTATCTTAAACATCTTTCAGTGTCTCTGTTCCGTGCACATACCTCCCTGTGACATGGCTGTGAAACCCTTCTATGGATAAACAGAGACATGTCACGATGCAGTTTGCAGGTAGCAGACATGTACTGTCAGAAGAATGTTCAGAATGATGATTGATTGATTGACTGATTCACCAAAACGCAGGAATGTTCAAATACAAATTGGCGGTACATAGTGTTGTGAATTAAGCAGTGATTCCCTACACTATACACAGAGATTATTTGTGGAGAATTTCTGCACAAACATCTGTGAATGAATCCTATGGAGAAAAAAAAAACTGCATCTGTTCTATCCAGATATAATCACACAGTGAATGTTTGTTTGAGGGTTGCGTTGTTAGCTAATAATCTAATGGACCTAATGCATACATTATTTGTTATAAGTAATAATTCAGTCATTTACCTTTACAAAGGAAACACTGCAGACATAACAGTGTTTGCTGAGCTGATGTCAAGATTACATGATTAGACTTCTAATGTAGCTCTGTTCATCCCCCCAGCAACTGCAAGGAGGTGTGAATGATGGGATTCTGCAGTCATTGGGTTCAAGTGTTGGGGTCAAAGAGTCCAGTGCTTGAAAGTTTGGGAACATGTGTAATGGTACAAAGGTCTTATGGTGCTCATTTCAGGAGCATCTGTGCAGGGGCTGCAGGTTCAAGGGTCAGGCAGTTTGTGTCAAAAAGTTCATCTGATGTGTCACTTGCTGCCTTATATCAGCTGTGACAATGCTGCTGGAGGGAAACGGACATGCTGTTTTTATAAATCACATAACCATATTGACATTTCCCAGAAGGGATAAACAGAAGACGTTTTAACATTCTTTTTTTTCCCCCCATGGGTAGCTATAAGCCCCCACTGAATATTATGAATATTCACATGATTACATTTTAACTGATGGTTTTTCCATGTAAGAAGGTTACTGTTCAGTGCCTATCGCCATGCCCTGTGGATTAATTTGAGTGTGACATTTTCCCTACCCTCACTTGCCAGACCAGCACCTTCTGTGCCAGAGCCAGATGTTTGTGCTTTCTTGTTTCAGTCAGTATTGTTTTTGCTTGCTTCGTCGTAGCTACCTGTTCTCACTACTACAGGACAGTAGATCAACTCACTTGTAAGACACATACATTAGTATTCATCCTTTATTTTTATTTCAAGCTTGCGTGGATTTTGTTCCATTCTTTCAGTTACTAGCAGTGAAATTCTAGACTAATCTATCTTGAGATTCTGATTTCAAACATAAAATGTTCAGTTGTTTATATATATATATATATATACACACACACACACACACACACACATGAATCTACCTCTAGAATTCATTAAATGAGTTATTACTAGTACAGCACAGTTTCATGACTACACAGCACACTGACATCAACTTCGACTGCAAGTCTGCTGTCTTACCCATAGGTGGCAGTTTGTGGATTAAATACAAGTGAAATGGGTGGTGAAAGGCAGCAGCGCTCTTATGTAATGAAGTGAGCAGCCTTTGATTCCCTCCACAGTGCCAGCGGCCTGCCGTGAGTAAAGGGAAGCAGGCCAGAGAGCAGCAAGATTGTAAAACCAGAGGAAGAACCAATCTGACAACAAAACAAATGGTGCTACAGCTGTACAACACAAGATGTATTTGTAGGTTGTCAAAATGTCTCATGAAGAAAAAAAATGTTTTTCATTGAAAACTTCATAGTCAAATGTGCATGTCATCAGTATTTCACCTACCTCAGGCTTAAAGTTACTGGATTTTGGGCAATGAATATCTAGGTTATGTTCTATGATCAACAAACAGAAAACTGCTATTGTTATAGATTGCAAGCTGCTTTTCTGTAAGCACAGTAAGTGTAAACTTACTTGCAAATGGCACTTTAGAACCTTTAGACATTGTCAGTATGTGAATTCAATGCAGTGTTCTTTATATAGTACAATATCACAAATCACATGCGTCACCAGCACTGTGGTGACCTCTTTGCTGCCATGGTCACCAGGAGGTCAGGCCAGATAAGTCTTGGGTTTCTCACCGTGGCAAAGCATGGCAAAGCTATATAGAGTAGGAACCATATATCATTAGTCATGTCAGAAGTGAGGGCCAAAGTAGAATTACATTAAGAGTCAGGCTCCAAACAAGCTGTAGTCAGCTGACCCTTTTAATCAGGCTTCAATGATAAATGTTGGTGGGTGTCATCTGCATTAGACAGTTTATGTAATGTAGTGTTTTATGGTTAATGAACAGAAATTGCTCAGATAAATATGACTTGAACCAGTCTAATGTTGTAATGTACAATAATCTAGACCAGAAACCCACAAAATGTAAAAGGACAATAAAACATCTGGGTGGGAAAAAATATGAATTGCACGGAGATAAGATTTTCTCTGAAACATATAAAAAAATACACTGCAAGTCTGTCAGGATACAGGATATAGGATGTTGAAAAACTACTACTACTACTACTGATGCGCAGTATACCAGTACATCAATGGAATTCTGCAGATGTTTTTAGTAAGTGTCTCTTCAAGTGTCAAAGACAACACTTGAGAGCACTATCAGTGCAACCAAACACCCACATACATATATTCCTAACAGGATTTCTACAATCTATTTACATAAACAGCTCGCTATCAACTCCTGAAGACAAAGTGTGACTTGGAGATGTGCTGGATGTGATTTTCTCTCTCTCTCATTGTGCTTCTTGATCGTGATGTGGGATCATTTTACTGAATAACTGGCTTCTCCTGGAAAGGGGGCCTGTCCAACAGCCGTATGTACAGAAAATGGGTGAAATTAAACAGACACATGCTGATACACACACATATACGTGCATACACGGGTGCAGAGATTTGTCAGACTGCAGCAGAAAGTGTAATACTAACCAGTAGATAGAAGATGATGAAAGTTTCTGGAAAACATATTTACTGACTTGCCACGCATCTTCTTACATAATTCCTCCACAGAACTGTTGTGCATTGTGATATGCATCACTTTGAGCATGTGAGTAACTTTGAGGTAAACAACATTGTGTGTCTTATTTACTTTAACAAGACAGGCGCACAGTTGACTGCCAAATTGAAGCTAATAAATCTTATAACTTGTCAACAGTGGAGAATTAAATTAGCTCTCAGTGCAGTGTACACAAAAGCAATCCAAAACTCCAGCCAAGTTTGCAAAATCTTGGTCTACTGTATTTGTGGTGTGTTGAGTGTTTAACCAACAAAAGCACACTGAATTCGTTCAAAACAGTGGTGTCTGAATACTATGTGCACTTTTCTTCAGTGTGTCACATCTAAATTGAGTGACTCTCTCTCACGCACACACACACACACACACACACACAGATTTATTATTATTTAGTATTTGTATATTATTTGGTATTTGTCTCACCTGACTATTACTATCTGTGGGAACAGACCCTTAACTACAGATTAACACATTGATCACTAGTTGGTATTTCATCATCAGCATCAAGAAATAAGGCACATATGCATGGTCCAAGACTGCAAACATGCAACAGGTTCTTCTGTAATAAAGTGCATTTATTTATACTGATGGAAGTTACAAATTGGTAAAAAAGTTAACACCCAGATCACTGCATTAGTACGAAATTCCACATTGATCTGTTCCACCTTCCTTAGACTCAGCTGAGAAGTGGAGATGTGACTGGCACTGGGAATCGTGGTTAATCTAGATTTACCCGAAAAGTGTCATGGGTTGGTCTTTTACCCCCTCCTAAATGCTTGGCCGCCGGCACTCAGATTAGTGAAAATCCAGACCAATTTACCAGCGAACGTTAGCAATCACCTCCTTGGCAGAGGGAGAAACCCTAAAAACATAGTCCACCATGCATAGTTGTGTACATGGTTGCATGTACACAGACACACAGTGTTTTACTGTCTAGCTGCTGGCTTTGTAGCATGTGGAAGTGTTTAAAGCCCTGTCTCCAAGACAAATCTCATGCAAACCTAACACTCAACACTGTGTGTGTGTGTGTGTGTGTGTGTGTGTGTGTCTACTCCTCTCTTTTCTCTTGAACGTCTTCAAAAGGTCTCAATTTCTGGACATTCCTGTGTGACCAAACAAAGCAGATCCAAGGAGATGTACTCTTTTCGTATCAAACACTATTCAAGACCACAAAGACACACTTTCAGTAATGCATACTCTGATGCACAGGAGAGTAGAGAAGAACTTTTTTTTCCCTTCTAGTTTGTGTACTGGATCTGTGTCCACAGATTTCCATTCATTTGACGTCAGCTTTTTGGCAGCATTTTTAAATTAGTTCATACTCCTGTTTGACATCAAATAAACAGTTTGATACACTTTCCATGTTTCAGTCTGTTAACAGTGTTCTATTCAATCACTCAATGGTGGATCTTTTATTGACATGGCACAGTGCACTCACGGGGCATCGTATAAGATACATCTTGCCTGTTTTCTGTTCGACTCTGTAAGGTCACCCAGATGTGGTCCCCCAAAGGGAACTCAAGATTTCTGGGCTAGAGGGGTTTATCCCTCCCGCATGTTACCACTTCGCTCATCTCAGAACTCTCTTGTCTGAGCTCCTCTATCTCAAAAGTTGATCAGAGTGTCAGTGCTTTGTACAGTATCGTCTATCTGATTAAAGTAATGCTCTTTCTTCACCACAACACATTCGGGCAGCCCTTTTCATTACTGCTGATGCCGTTCCCCTGTTCAACTAAAGCTTACCCCCACTTGTGACTGAGAGACCGAGATACATCTCATGTTACGTCTTCACTTGGTGTAGTTTACCCAGATGGAGCAATCTACCATTTTATGGCCCCCGATCCCTTTTGGGGGTTGGATATTTGATGAGGTCAACAAAGCGGCATCACTTATGAAAAGCATAGACCACAGAACATTTTGCCAATTATTTTCTGAGCCTTTTGTGAAGCAGAGAGCAGAATTTTTTTACAGTGATGGAGCCGCATCTACTTTTGGAAAGCTATGAAGAATTCCAGCATCTATAACTAGAAAGGGAAAGTACACTGACAATCACATAGCAAGAGAAAGTCTGACGAATAATTGTTGATTAACTGATTATGGAAGTTATTAAACTAAATGAACAACATACAAAGTATGATATGTATGATTCATATTCACATTCTCTCCAGGTTCTCAGACTTCCTCCCACCTCCAAACAAAAGCATGCTGAGGTTAATTGGTCACTCTAAATTGCCTGTGGGTGCGAGAGGTGTGTGTGTGTGTGTGTGTGTGTGTGTGTGTGTGTGTGTGTGTGTGTGTGTGTGTGTGTGTGTGTGTGATTGGTTGCCTGTCCTTCAGGCCATGCGATGAGCCGACGACTCGTCCAGGGTGAACCTTGTAATGCCCGCTGACAGCTGGGATCGGCTCCAGCATGACCGCAACCAGTAACCTGAATAAGCGGCAGAAGATGAATGAATGAATGTCATTTACTGGTTGAGGCACTTTAAAATAGAAGCAAAGAAAAGAAAAGAAAAAGTTAAGAAAAGAGGACATGGTTGCAAGTGAAAAGTAAATATAGGAATTAGTTAAAACAATTATTTGAAATGAAAAAAGAAATGTACAAGCATATATATAGGTCAGGGGTAAAATATTTATAGATATGATAGTGGAAGGTGATTATTGCAAAGCTAGTGTGCAGAATGGTGAACGGAGTATCAGCTGATGAACTCTTCAGCGTAATCACCTGAGCTAAAATTGTCCAAATCTCAGTGTGAAGTTGCTGTCACTGGGGGAGGGACGCCACCGGCATAGTTTACTGCTGTAGATGAGGTGGCTTTGGCGCTAAGGGGAGGGCAGGGAAGGTATCAGACACATTCAACAGTGTTTTTAAAGCAAAGTACACAGCTGCTGTCCGAATTGCTGTACCAAATGTGTCACTGGTTGCTCAGATATACCTACACAACAGGCCTTTGTTGATGCACACAAGTATACAGTACATGCTAACGTGTCTTTCACATCTTCCATATTTCACAGACTAACTTATCCTGAGCAATATGTTATTTAACCATACATCACAAATGACAATCCAATATGCAATAACTGCTTCAGGCTAGTTTCTTATCCACAGCATGTTTGAAAACAGTTAAAATGTGAGGAATCTTCATAGGGAAGAGGTTTGGCCATATAAAGCTTGTCTGTAACTTAAAGACAGTTTTTGTTGCCAAATTTGTATTCTGTGACATATTTTTGCACATACACAACAATTCGTATTTGTATTTTCTCTGACTGGTGTTGATCCCGGTGCTGTTGAAAGAAGTCCCAGTTGGATGGTATATAAAGTATTTATTCATTTGCTAATGTGATAATTTACCGGAGGTAACATCTGACATAGACCTATTTGTTTTCACTTAATTTACAATAAACGTATGACGTATAAACGTACAACAAACGTACGTTTGTTTTAACTTATCAGTCCAAAACTAAGAAAAACAAACATAGTAATGTCGCTCCATTGGTGAGATGACTTTGATCCAGCATGTATTCACTGACACTGAGGTTTTTTATGTAATGACAAGCACTTAAACCAACTGGAAACCCTTAAGCAGTATCCCAGAACGTGAGCTGGGCTGTTTGCCTATTTCTGGTGAAAAGCCTGAAATGGAAAAAAAAGACTGAAATGTGTGAGTGCCAGGAGGTTTTAGGCTGTGAAAACTTGTGTTTTCTGTTTTTGTTTTTTTTATCTCGCTGCCAAATGAACATTCAGTGAAAGCTTAACAGGAGACTGCCTGCTGGACAGACTGCTAACAGACCCAGACTGATGGTCCGCACAAAGTTTGGCTTCTTTCCTCCCCCCCTCTGGAAGGAAACAACCAGCCTTTTACCCGCAGATAGCACTAATGCCTCCAACTATGCCCCATGTGTTTTTATGTTGACTAGCCCTCTTGATGTGTCTGAGGCTATTCAGGAGTGTTTTCATCCTTAAATACATTTTTAACTTGTGTTGCAATCAATTAGGCAGCCACAACATCCTCAAGGAATTCCAAACAAGCAGATAATCAAGATGTCTTTGATAAAAATGATAAGAGACACACAACATGAGGAGTGTGTGTTTTTGTGCTGACTCAGGTTTTACACATCTTTTAGGGCATGAAAGATGAACTATTTGAGACAGGAGGAGCAGCTGAGGAGTTGATATCTCAAGTTGGATTTGTAGCAGGCCCACAACCGACACAAAGTACCACTGTGTGATTGCCAAATGTCTGGCTGTGTGTGTAATGTCAGACTTACAGTATCAGATTTGGACAACATGCAGCAAATTAAGTGCAATTACAGTCTGAGCTTGAACTCAAATCCAAAATAAGTCATTCATGTGATTACAGATATGCTGTATGCAGTAATAATTGTGTTTTCATTTCATCTCCTGCCCCCATCCAGTTACCACTTAAAAAAATCCTAAATGCAATAACATACAATGTCTTTTACATCTTTTTATTTACTGTGTCTAAACTCAAACATGTGTAGATGTGTGTGTGAATGTATGCAGTTTGTGCTTAATGAGACCCCAAAGCTCATTTGTTACATGTAACGCGAATAAATACATTGCAGTATATTCTAATCTAATAGGATTATGAGGAAAAAACTGTAAAACACAATTTTGAAGAACTCATGCACTGGATGGACCCTTTTATGTGTTCTGACCGTTGTGAATCTTCAACCAGGAATGCTGAGTCATCCATTCTCATTCATTACAACTAACCAACGATAAATGTGCAGATGGTTCACTGGGAAACCTTTTGAGATAAGTGAATTTGGGTTATGTCTTCTCAAAGAAAACTTCAACCTCACTGTTGCATTCAGTATACAGACGTTGAGATCCCTCTTCCAGCCTGCCAACACTAGTTGGTTGCCATTCATGAGCCCTAGACGGTTGTGTCATGATGATCTCTCAGATTTGTCACATCACAGTTCCTCTGAAGTCAGTAAGAAGCAAGAGATAGATATGTTCATTTTTCAACAAAACGCAACTTAGGCCACGAGTCTGCAAGACATGTGTCAGGGCACATTTGTCAACTGTGTCTGCATGACCACCAGCAGCCACATGTACAGCTAATGAGAAGCTAGCTTCAGGCATCTGATTAGGATGTCACTGGGGCGCTTCACTCAGGAGGTGCAACAGGCATGTCCTGCTGGGAGGAGGCCCCGGGGCGGACCGAGGACCAGGTGGATAGATTGTGTCTCCACCCTGGCCTGGGAACACTTCAGGATCCCCCAGTCAGAGCTGGTGTCGCCATGGAAAGGGAAGTTTGATGTTCCCTGTTGAAGCTGCTACCACCACGACCCAACCATCCATCCATTTTCACCTGCTAAGGTGGATGGATCATAAATTGGTTTGATATATTTCTGTTCAAGGTTTTATTCATGTTGATAAAGGGGCACTTAACCCCCCCTGTCTGGGCATGACTCTGTTTTAAAAAATGCAGAAAATTGGGCGGAGCTGAGGGAGAGTGAGGGAGGGAGGGAAAGGGAGGGTGGTGGTGGGCAGGCGAATGGATGAGGAGGGGGGCGGGGTGAAGATTAAAGAACAAGCACACATTATAACCCAATTATCGAAAACGTCTTAGTATCAGTAACAAATTAAAATAGTTTTTTCATTGTGTGTCCATATATGACGCAACATGGCCAAAGTGCCCATTTCAGCATTTCATGAGAATCTAGGTATCTGGATGAGTAGAAACATTCCTGGCATGCATCATGCATTTAGATTTTACCCAAGTTGCAGAACATCTTTGCAAGCTCAGTTGTGATCAGTGTATTGATTAATCTCACAAATGAAGAGTTACTATTTGAGTATCAAGGAACTTTTGGGAAGTCATGGGACTCAAGTCGGTAACTTTCCAAAATAGGCTCAGTGCTCATACTGCCATGCAAGGAATGCAGTGGTTGTTTTAACATTACAATGGCTTGGCAGGACTTGGCTGTGGCCAACCACTTGGTCCCAGACACTCTCAGCAGTGCTCTGCAGGATGCCTTCAAACAGCAAGCGTCAGAAAGTGTAGGCTGACAAGTAGAAGTTAGAAGTTGATAGTTAGAAGTTTGAATGTCCTGAAACCAGGTTTTGTGGAGAGCAAATCCCCAAAAGACAGCAGGGCAATTTCACTAGAAGACATCTTGCAGAACTTGTCAAATCTTAATCCTTAATCCTTAGTCTTGTAATGTGTTTTCCATCTACACAAGAGTTTCTTCTGTCTTACACAACCAAACTGCATCCGTCTGTTAAAGGTTATGATTTGCTTGTTTCTGACAATCACTTTATGGTCAGATCATCTGAAATAAACGGGCTAAAGTGAGGAAAGAAAAACTCCACTCGTACTGTGCTTCAATGCAGCACACTTTGCAAAGAAATAACATACAGTTTATGCAAACTATAAAGCGCATGCATGATAAAGTACTCATTCTTTACTGAGCAACGACTTTATTTTCTCAGGAAAACAACAAATAAGCCCACTTTGGAGTTTAGACGTAGTTTAAAGACATTTGAACGTGGCCTCTGGGGAGCCAGGATTCAGAGAGATAACCTGCATTACCAGAAAAGAGGAAATCCTCTCTCTCTCCTTTCTACTGTCGTTCCACTGACTGACTGTGATACTCGCTGACCTTCCTTCATCTCAAGATATCGGATTTGCGACGCTCACTTCATGCAGATGTCAACATTTCGTAAAGCAAGTCCACCAAATAAAAGTCTTTCGAAGTGTCTGCTCAGCAGTTTTACAGTCTGCAGTATTTTTTTCGGTACTTTCTTTTTCTTTTCTTTATTTAACCTATGTTCACCCTCTCTCATCCACCAGGCATTCCTCCACAGCCACAAGTTTTTTTTAAAGGAGTCGACTATATTCACAGGTTTGTTTTTTTTTCACATTCCACAATTGTTGTGGTGCCTGTGAAAAGAACAACCTCGTATGTGTCTACTTGAGCACTGACCAACAGGAGAAAAAAAAAAACATTGTGAAAACCGACAGGAACCATTTATGCCAGTTCACTGACATTCACTTTTTAGTAGCCTGCTGGTAAATTAAAACAAATTTAATAGGCCCCATACAGTTATTCCTTAAGCAGAGTTAATGTATGATTCGATTCAATTTAATATTATTGTCATTAGACATAGTACAGGAATTGCTGCCATGTTTGTGATCCCACAATATTATTCCAGTGATTAATCAGAACCAAGAAGTTTTTGCTTTAGCTGTTCCATTACCACGATGTCCCGACATGATGTTTTTAATTTGACATTTACAAAGTCCAGAGCTGATGAATGATTGAACCCTTGAACATAAAGTATCAGGCAAAGGATAAACAAAGGGGAAAAAAAAAACATCACTACAAACTTAATACCAGAGAGCATTCTGGTCAAATCACAGATGTCAGAGATAGTTGTTGTGAAGAAACAGCAGAGCTGATGGAGGCTTTCACTCATTTGAAAGACAACAAAGGGATTTTTGTGGTTGTGCAAGAAAAAAGCAGGAGTAGGTCATGCCAGTGCATTTTAAAAAAGCTCATGAATATATGGCAAAACCTTCTTTGGGGAATGTTTTCTTCATTTCACTGCAGTTGAAGAGAAACCGTCAGGGGAGCGGGTGGTGTCAGAGTCGTGTGTACAGCTATGGCTTGCACATCATTGAAGATAATGGTGCAGAATAAGACTGTGAATACATATATTCCCCCCTGACCTTCATAAATTTCTATTTAACATAATCAGCCCCCTGACAGCACAATATTCACAAATGAATTCAGATTGCATCCAAAATTTAATGAGTTCTTCCTTGGGAGCAACAGAAAAAAAAGAATGCATGAGTAAAAATACACTGTCCCTTGTGTTCCCTGATTTAACCTTTCACAGAATGTTCAGTGTCCCTCCTTTCTCTTTGCTAGACATCAAATGAGGATAGTGGCTTTGTGTGTGTGTGTGTGTGTGTGTGTGTGTGTGTGTGTGTGTGTGTGTGTGTGTAGAATGACAACACACTAGTACACTAGTCCTTATTGGACTAGTAGAGTATTTGGACTCAGTGTAGTAAAATAGGACCACACACACACACACAGTTTGCATGTGACTGAAGAAACACCCTAAAAATATGAAACTGAGGAAAATCAAGGTTTCAGCTGACAGGAAACAAAAGCACCTTCTTTTCCACATACGAATGGAAAGCAGATGTTGGATTTCTATGTTCTAATTATGCCAGCATTTCTGTGTGAAAAAACAAAGATAAATGAGTGTAGATTTTGGAATAAATGTACTTGGATGCTGTCAATATATGGCACAGGGAAGGGATCGCTTTTTAATCCTTGCAACAATTCTGGTTTGTTATTAGGAGTATGTTTGGAGACATGTGAACATTTGGTCACACAGAAACTAAATTACTGTTCCGCAAGTGCTTGTAGGGAAACAGTCATGAACAGGGTTTGTCCCCATGGAGCAGCAGCAACTGTCTTGGCATCCTGCCCTCTCGATTACAAGATTTATTGTGTATATGATTTGAGAGTTTGGCTTGATAATGATAGTCAGAACCTAATGGGCAGACTGCCATGAAAGTTGTTGATATTTCATATACACAAGTTGACTAAAAAAAAGTAGGAGAAATGTAGTAGTTCAAAAATAGAGAAGATTTAGGTTAAAAGTCAGTGTTTTTATTTGTAGTTCATGCAGCCAGCATTTCTCTTCTTCTGTTAAAGCCCTTTTATTTTTTCTTCCTCATTAAGTAACTGAATAGAAGTCTGTTTAATTCAAGCCGCAGCATCTGTCTCTCAGTGCTTTGATCAGTGCGACTTGTCAGAGAATGTTTTTGATGGGATGTCTCAGCGCTTTATGTTCAAGGTGAACACAAGAATGGACCAGAGAATGGAGTCAGTGAATAGCTCCCGAAGCTTGGCGACTGTCCTGCAACCTGCCTCGTGTAGCCTAGACATAAATACACAACAAATCAACATCATCTTAGGTCCCATACATGCAGGCTCTAAAAACCTTTTATTCAAGCACAGCAATTCTAAAAATGAAGAACCTCCCAAGTCCTATGATAAGTATTAATTTAACAATACAGACCAATGAGTAGTGATAACATGTTTATGGAGTCATCACGTGGGAACCTCCTTTCGCCAGTGTTTAGCCTCCTGAAGGTGTCGTGGGACCAACTAGATGAGACAGCTATCACTGGCGTCCCAGTGTTACTCCCCTAATGCCAGCCATCCGTTCTCCTCACAACATGACAATGTGCCAGCCACAAACTCTCATCAACTAGGGTAAAATACACAAGGTGAGTTTGTTTCCTGAATCTGTTAAACAGTTTGTGTAGGATGTGGGGTTTTTTTTCCTCAAAATGGATGGCTAGTTTGAATGAAGAAGATAGCGAAAGGGAGAGATGCCTTGTTGGGTTGAACTCTCCCTGCTGGGCTGGGCTGTTCTCTACCTCCTTCCACTCCCCCACTCTCATGGGTGAGGCAAGGAAGAAGAGTGAATACCTAAACAGTCATATAATCACGGCCAAAGAGGCAATACAAGACGACAGACCCACTAACCTGGACTAACCTCCTCGTCCTGCATTTCTTCCTTGCTTTTCCTAAGAGTCTGTCTATCCAATGTGCTCCCCCTACTGGGCCCCCAGCTACCATCATTTCTTCTCATCCAAATCCAGTAACTGGATCCTATCTCATCTCATCTGACATTTCCTTTACTATTTCCCTCACACTCTGTCCACTCCCTCAGCAAAGAGACAACAGATCTTGCTACAAATCCTCTAAACCCTACTTCCACTGGACAAATCCTAACTCTTCCACCCTCACTGGTCCACTTCTGCACCAGTCTCTACATACCTAAGCTTTGTCTTTTCCTGTACTTCTACAACCGAAGCCACCAACGGAATAGTCAGCTCATTATACTCCTAGACCACAAAACTATATCAGGCCTTAGCTTTGTACTGGCTAATTCCTGGGGAACAATGACCTTTTCCTCCCAAATCTACCTGTGTTTCACACTTGCAAGCGTCTAAGCTGCCTTGCCTCCTTGCTGTCTTGCTATCAAGTTTGTTCAAGAGGGAGAGAAAGTTAGTAACTCTCTTTGTCTTATACAGAGGCAGGCAAACTTTAGGAGGGTCTAGCTTCAATTCCTTGTGCTTTAGAGTTGCAGTACCTAAATACAATGAACCTGACGGGTCTCCATTTACCCAGAGTTTTACATTCTGGGGCAGTTGACAATATATGTTGCCCCTATCAAAAATCTAACACTACTTTCCTCCAAACTCCACAGCTCTTTTCAGCTCAGCTTTTCTTCTCTATACTTTCACAATTCAAACACCGTCCCTGCTTAGCCTGAGCCACTGCCTCTTCACCCCTTAATATTTCCTCCCATCTACGAACCTGCTCCACAACTAACTTTCTCCTCTGTTTGGGACCTGCTCTTCTCCACACCAGTTGGGCCAAGCCCCAAGCCTCCCAGGCCTATTTGAACATTACCCACAATCTCTGAATGCCTCAGCGTTGCTTCTGCCTTCTGCACTGCCATTCATAGATTCGATTTTCTCCCCATGGTTTGGTTTGGAACCACCTTACTAACTACCACATCATTAGTCACAGATAACAGGAGCTCTGTCCTACCCTTAGTACATTTAAACTAACTGGGAGCAGAAGTATGCCTTTCCCATACAATGCCAAAGTGGGATGTTTCCTGGATGTTTAAGTTTTTAAGTCTCTCAAGCACTCTTTTCATATACTGTATGGCACCACTGTAGTTATCAACATCATGTCATCCATGTAGGCCCTAATTGATGATAGGCACATCCCATTCTGCAGCCTCTCTCCACCTACAACCCACTTAGAAGCTGTATTACCTCCATCGCCATTGTGAATGCTAATGGAGAAATCTTACACCCTGCCATAAAGCCTAATTCTAGTCTCTGCCAACCTTTTGTAAAGTCTGTTTTACTTAAGCATAGTCTAATATCTTGGAAATATGATCATACAAATTAACCACTACTCCAGGCACTCTGAAATAATCAAATACCTCACAAATAAGGCTATGTGGCACTGAACCAAACTCATTTGCTAAATCCAAAAATATGACAAGTCTCTTTTCTCTACCTTGGCTGCATGAATCAGACTCAGGTCTGAGGACTCCTTTTGGAATAAGAACCCTGCCGGCCTTACGCCAGGCTCTGGGAATAAACTTTCTCACAAACTATTCTTAATTGCCTCCACAAAAACTTTAGGATATCAGGAGCGCTTTTATAAACCTGGTAGGGGACTCCATTTGGCCCAGGGGCTGAAGAAGCCTTTACATGCCTGACTACTTCCTCAACCTCCCTCCCTCTCTCCACCTGGGTGGTCTAACATCCATCTCATGATCTATGTTTCCTAATGGTGGCATGTCAGGTGGAAGGCCTACGACTCTATTCTGCTCAAATTCAGTACATATCTCCTTGATACTTTTCCACTGCTAAGTTTGTTGCCTTACGCTGCCCTCCTTTTACCTGGTTAAACAACCCTTTAACAAACTTGAAAGAGTCCTTACGCTCTTCTTACATATTCTTTCTTCAATCTCTTTTTCCTAAGATATTCAGCCCGTCTAACCCTTCTAAGTACTACTAGCCTGCCCCTCAACTCTTCTTGCAAAACATTCATTCCCTCCCTCTCTTGCTCTTCTCCACTTTGTCTTCATTCCTTAACTAATTTCTCCATTTGCCTTTTCTGTCTAGGCGTACCTATACTCTTTCTATACTCTAACTATACTCTTTCAACCCTTTTTCTGTCTTGCACCCCAAATCTTTCTGCACCATAGGACTAAATTATATCTCCCATCTTCTCTAGTCTGTCGCTTGCGTTTCTTCCCAGTCTGCTTAAAATCACTGCCAAATCTCTATTGACTGACTTCCATTCTTTGTTGCTATTCGCCCTTGGCCATTTAACCTGTCCACCTTCGAATCAGCTGCATCCCCTAATAGTCTCCTCCACTTCTGTAGCTGTGTGATTGATATTCTTCGATTGACTTAGGATGCATCGATCGATGCAGCCACATTGCCTTTCCTTTCCAACACATCTTTTTTCCCTGATGCATTGTAAGGCCTCTAACTGACGTTACTTTCTGACAGCCATAAGGAGAAACTCCAGCTACGCTCACTTCACCCTGAGAACTATTCTGCCCAGCTCTAGTCCTGGAGAACTGGTCTGTGCCCCTATCCTTCACTGAGCCACATATCCAACTCATGTCCGTTCCAGTGTCTGTTGCCATATAGTCTGCCTGTGAGTCATCTTCCACCCCTGCTCTCACTAACCCTTGGGGTATTTTCCTTTTGTTAGATGTAGCTTATGCTGGCTGTGACTAAGCTGATAGACCACACCACTGCTAGCATGGACAACTGTCTATCCAGGCAGTCACATGTCTTTCCCTTGTTGTCAGCCGCCCTGTTCACAGCAATCACTAGCTAGGCTAGTTTTGAGTTTAAAGTAAACACAAGAAACTTGTCCACAACTTCTTCTCTGGTCCATTTTCTGTACCACAAGAGTGTTGCAATCCCTCTCCTGCCCTTTCACATTAGCTGGTGGCTGGTTTATGACCAGCACCTACAGCAGGGTGGAGCAGTTAAGCTTTGTCCAATTCCCTCTATTAAACTCACCCTATGGGAGACTCTCTGCTGTAAGCCAAAATGTAAACTATTAACCGGATGTTCACAATCATGCTCTTGTTCAGGTATTTATGGGAAACTGTGGGACAGGTGTTTACTACAGTTGAGGACACATGGCAGCCATAACTTCTGTAGAATATCATGGCTTTCTACAAATGTTTTTTAAAAATAATAATAATAATCGACTGACTCCTAGTTTGTAAGAGTGCAAATAATATTATATGAAATGATCTGGTGCCATACAAATATCAATTAGTTTATTACATACGTTAAAGTAATATTAGGGTCCCTTAATTATCGGAAAAATGTTTTGGCTGTCATTCCACACAAGAATGACAAACTGACAGTTGAATTTTTTGGAAATAAGTTGAGTTTTGTGATAGATCCCCAAGTGTATGCAAGTTGTAATAAAATTTGATAATGAAACCAGAGCTCTATCATCTCTATGTAAACTGTACCGCAGTGCAGTTATCATTAATATCCATCTTTACTTCGTTTTGAAGATATAGTATCCTGTTATATTATCATTAAACATGTATATATTGTCATAGTAAAAACACTAAATGAGATGCTAACTAGATTAGATACATGAGCACTGTGCATTAGATTTCAGACTACAGTGAGTGTCATAGCCAATGTGACAGCAGCACTGTCTTTGTGGACTCCATGAAGGCAGATCAAGGAAATGTGGTGCATATTTTATTTTTCTTTCTGTGTGTCTGTCTGTATGTCTGTCATGCTAACCACTGCACACTCCTAGCTCTTTAAATAGCTCTGCTTTCGCCTTCCTGTCTTATACCATCATACCATGTATGAGATACAGTATCGAGCATACGTTTGCATTAACATCTGATGAACATCTCCATATGTTTGACATTCAAGCCCTAACCATCCTATAAACGCAATTATGAAAACACTCAGCAGCTCCCTCCCAAACATGATGGTTTGGTAATTCACTGCATTTTGGATCAGCGGAAGTGCTTCTTTCCAGAGAGGGCTCTTCAAAATGTACAAAGTCACAATGTCCTAACTAGGAATATATTTGCAATCCAACAGGTTAATTCACAGAAAAGTCTATGTGTTGAATGATTTATGGTTGGGTGAATTGAGCAGTCAAGTGTCAGCATCAGTTTCACCACAACAGTGCTTGGCTCATGTAAATGAATGCTGTTTGTACAGTACGTGTTTGTCTTATCGAAAAAAAAGATATATGAATTTATCTAAATGTATCCATTTTGGACCAAACAGCCTAACGGCCTCTGCACCAGTGATTGCAGGACTGTACTCGACACCTCGTTCCTTAGTTCTGCACACGCATATTCAGGGCTTGCACAAAGGCTGGAAAATGCTATCTATGAAAGCAGTTGTCTAAGTCCAATTAGTTTGACAAATGTCTCAAGAGAAACGATAGGAAGCATCACCTGATAGAGGAATAAAAAGAAAATGATTTATGATATTTGGACCATGCAGCTGTCTGGTTCTTAGACTTCACATCTAATATTGTGATCAGATGTGTAAGTGACTGTCAACTCTTTAACATTATCATGCTGCTTACACTTTGGCGGGACAGGGTATTATACAGGGTATATAGTGTGGGTATTTTAGTACGTTAATGATCTTGTCAAATCCTGCATCTTCCACCCACATCTAAGGGGGCTTTCACACCTACATTGACTTTTGAACTTTTCCCGTTTGATCTGAACCAAATTTACAGATGTGAAAGATCCCTTGGACCGTGATCTGGATCAAATAACCATAATTTGGTCCACCCAAAAGCTGAATCACTGTTTGCTCTTTTGCAGTATGAGAGCATTTTTTGACAGTCCTCATTGTCAGTCCAGCACATAAAGAATAAATACCAGAAGTAAACATGAGCCACGGGACTACTGAGGTCTCTCCTGGAACAGAGCCATGGCTCAAAGCAATGCCATAACAGCACAGTCACAATGCGTTTATTCATTTCTTTGTTAAGTGGTACACAGTGCTAATTAGCTAACATGAGCCCCTCTGGTGCCCCAACTACGTCATATGTATGGCTCCTTACAGCCAATCAGTGTCCAGTGCAGGGAGACGCAGCATACATGAGAACAGAACATCAGTAGATCGTTTGGTCCGCTGGTATTTATGCAGTGTGAAACACTAACCAAGGGTCAAATGTTGACCGTGTAGTAAAAACACAAACCTTGGTCCCCCTAAGGCTTCATCTCTTATGTGGCAAAATCCTGTAATGCTTAGATATTGGCTGTTGCCCTGTCTCACTTTGCCAAGAGGCTGTTGAAAAGCTGCAGGGTGTGAAAGCAGTTCTTTCCTTCTTCCCTCAGTGTGCTGCCAATTGACACAAGGAGTCTGATGTCTGTGTTGTTCTTTTATCGACCACCTTCTTACTGATGTCATCATAGGTAACACTAAAAAAAATGCTCAAATTTCTTCAAACAATGCTGGCAATGCATCCTCCAGTTCTTATTCCATTTGGCAACCTCCTGTCCGCAGCTGAGAAAACTACTCAGACATCTACTGGAACGCACTATAAATGCAGCTCCTCTGCTGTTCTTTAATTATGGTTGTTTGGTCTCCACTGAAATGTCTTTTCAACCCACAGCAATTATTCCTTTACCTTTTAAGACACATCCAGCACATCACCGTACGGTTTCCAAAGTAAAATACGCAGAGGGAGAAGAAGAGAGGATGTGTGTGTGTGTGTTCAGTGTTGTTGCCCATCAGAACTTGGATCCAGAACATTTCATTACCTAGCAGCAGAGGGTTCCCTTTCCTTTTATCTCTGAAGTTGATTTTGTGCAGCCTTTGGGCAGCAGCTCACTGTAACCCCCGTTTGGAGTTACACCCAGCAGAATTAAACAATTACCTCTTTAGCTCTGACAGTTTTCCCGGTATTCATTACATCACCAACAAACTGTAAAGTGAATTTTATCAGGAAGACAGAGTAAGCCACACATCAGTTCAAGTTCATCTAAACAACCAAGAAGTAACTTAAGTGGTGTAACAAAGGCGTCCAGATGAGATATATTAGGGGGGGAAATGTTCCCCTTTACTCCCTGTGAGCTTGTGTGTCTGTGCATGTGAACTGCCCATTGAGAGTCTGTCACAATCTGTTTATTCACACATTGTGACTTCGGTTAGAACACTTTCTTCCCTTTTGTCACCCTCCAAGTTGACGTACAGAAAAGAGGTCACATTAAACCATATAACCACTATAACCACTTCACTAACAACCACATGCCTGGAAAACCCAGTTAAACTAGTATGTAGTTTGCTGAGGTTCAATGATTAAAAGGAACCCCGGCTATGAAGACCGGTTCTTAAAAGTTCAATGTTAGTATCAGTTATAATAATGTGATAAAAAAAAAAAAATGTCTAAGTTTCTATAAAATTAGTTCATATAGTTCATCTCTTAGGTCACTATTGTTTACGTGGCAATGCAGTCTAGGTAGTGACGTCATATGGTTGCTCCAGACAGCCTCGGACCGATGCTGTGACTGTTCAGCGACATAAACATGTCATCTGCTCAGCCTTTTTCAATTTGAACCCGCTGGAGAGCGTCCAGCGTCTGTCTTGGCGCTTTTTAGCGCACATTTCACCCGCTTGCCGAGGGCGTTTAGTCTCCTTATGTGGGAAAACTGTCGATAATGCATTTGGTTTCAGTCTTCGTTCATACAAAGCCACTCCGGTGAGCTCTTTCAGCAGTTGTGGTCGATTGAAAGCCTCAAATGCATCAGGAGAAAAATGTTGAGAACACAGTTGCTGGTCTTTGGGAAGTTGTGCCCGTCCACAGGCATCTTCCCACTAATTTCTCCTCTTCTTCCTCTTCAGTAGGAAAGCAGTGTAAACTCACATTACTCCCCTTGTTGCTTTTTGACTGGAAGCAGCACAGTGTGGCGTTGTAATTATTTCTTTCACTGTTCGCACGTAAACAAACACTGTGCAGTATATACCAGAATGCATTGCATACAGAAAGTATGGTGCCCTACGGAGGTCATAATATGTACTAAATATTGGAGATTTTTAAAGCAAAGGCAATATTTGATGTGCTTCTAACAACATTTTAGTATGAGAGAACATTTGTGGCTTATTAGGGCCTTAAGTCTTAATATGGCTTTTATTAACAAACAACTATTTTTCTTGCAGAAAATTGAATAAAAAAAAACCTTTTCCCCACTTCTTCACACTTCTAGACAGCATTGCCAACTTAGCGACTTTGTCGCTATTTTTAGCGACTTTCTGGACCCCCCTAGCGAGAAAATTAGACAAAAGCGACTAGCGACAAATCTAGCGACTTTTTTTGGTGATCAGAGGCTCCAAGATCGCGGGAGGGGGAAAAATAATTGCGCCGTTTTCTCTCTTTCCCCGTTCAGAGAAAGAGCGGGAGACACAGGTAGAGAGGGTCGGGGGCGAAGTTGAGAACAGCGTGGACTGTCGCTTCCTTGCACCCCCCCCCCCTCCCCGCTCTCAGGTTTGGATTGGACCGCTCGCTCGTCTAGCGACTTTTAGCGACTTCTGGGCGGGCCAATAGCGACTTCCGATGCTGGGGAGTTGGCAACACTGCTTCTAGAACAAGCCAAACCAAAGGATTGTTTGAGAGGGCTTGTTCTAGATTTCACGTTCATTTGTGTTGAAACCACGTGAGGGATGCTATCGCGAGTTAAATACTCCTGTTGTGTCATAGAAGTTTCTGCATTTGCATTCTTGTTATGTTATTTCTGCATGTACTTTTTCTGTCACCCGCAGACATAGCACCATCAAACAGCCTTTTCCTCCACCCCTTGCTGTGAATTCCTTACATTCACAAGACCTTGGGGCAACAAGGAATGGGCACACTCTTCATAAGTGTGTTCTGCTCCCCTTGCTCTTCTTTTTACTGCAGTCTCTTGTGCCTTTATACAACATGTGTGCCATTACAGTAATTCATGGCCTCTTCACCACAGTTGCTGTTAGAGTGATTGTAAAAAAGTATAGCATAGTCACAGAGCTCCTAAGCAGCTGTAAATACTGTGTGGTAAAAGGTGGCAAGGGTGACAGGGTGGTGAATGTAATATTTTTATATGACTCCCATGAGCAGTAAAATGCATATATATACGTAAGCCAAGCCACACATAAGCACACGAGACTACACACTTAACACACATACAGTACACACAAGGATTACATAAGAGAGAGAGAGAGCGAGGCGACTGAGTCTGTGTTCAAGTTTAGGTTGTTGTCACTGTACCTGGGACGTTGCACATATCGCACCCCCTTTACAGTTTTATTACCTCTGTCAAGGAGATTATACGTTGTTACTTGTTGGTCTGTCAGTTTGTCTGCCTGCAATTTTATACAAAAACTACTGATCCAATTCCCATTAAACTTTTACAAGAGAGGTCTGTTGGCCCAAGGAAAAACCCACAGTATGGAGGTGATCCGGAACCATGTGTGGATAAAGGGTTTTATTTTTTCCATGTACACAGCTGCAACTTAGCTGTCAACAGCTATTGATACAATGTTCTGTATAAATGCCATGTCTGCCTTTTCAGGCTTTAGATATGCCATTATCTTCTTCTTTTTACATTGCTAGCACTTCCTTTTGTGTTCCCTTACGTTAATATATTTACCCATTTTTTTTCATTTATATTGGTTTGCTGTGTGTTTTTATTTGTGTATTTGTTTTTTGCTCCTGTCTGACCTTTCTCTCCGTCTCTCTGCAGAGTGAGTCCCAAGGGCCGGGCCGATCTCCAGGTCCACTGGGTTCCCGGTACACCTGCAGCTTCTTCTTATCCAATTAATCAGCTTCTATAGCCACACTGTTTTCTGTTGTAGTTTGATCTTGCTTTTTCCCCCATATTATGGTGATTTTTTTCTGTTCAGCCTTTTCTGTCACTTTTCCCTTAGTTTTGTCATCATATTTTCCTTGTGAACTGATTTTCTGTTCGTAAATAAAACCTTACTTTCACCTTACTCCGTATTTGGGTCCTGGCTGCCTTTGTCTGGCACATAACACTGCCTGTGACTACCCATCTAACCAAAATGTTGTCATAAAGATGTACCATGTGCAATTCCATCTCCTTGTCTAAAACCTGCTGTCTCAGTGTTACAACTATCAAACAGAACACACACCATCCCCACATCTCGCCCAGCTTTCCACGATGCTATGTGAACCCCTAACTGCTGTGGTCTGCTACCCTTCGGTGATATAGATCATTTTTGTACTTTTGTTCAACACTATGCTGTAAAATACAGCCAGTTTTGGTCAATTCCTTGCTTTAGCTCTGATTATTTGCATGGATGTGCCCTTCTCTCTGCTGTGTTCGAGATATGGCTAGCACAAGAAGCCCAATGAGCATTATGGAAGATTAGCCTGCCCACTTTACTCAGTTGACTTGACTCATGGTACTCGAGTCTCTTTCTGAGCTGCAAACTGGAATTCGCTACGTGGAACACCTAAACGCCCGAATAGCTAAAGTAATATCAGACTCAGGCATGCAAAATACGTTTTCACCATAAACTTGGACATCCGACACGATTGGATTCCAAGTCAGCAATCCTTCTCGGTCACTGGTAGCTCCTGGACAACTGAGTCCAGCAGTGGAGTAATTCACTGAATGTAATCAGGACTTTAGAGAAAATAAGTTTTGGTTTTTAGACATTCTATTTCCAGAAACATAAGAGTAACTGTGGTTCCTGGGCGTGGAACAAAAGACATTGAATTGCTTTTAAACCTGCAGGGTAACATCGTAAAATTGTTCACATCAGCAGTAATGACCTTTTTACATCACTTGGATGTGACTAAAAATGAATGTTTGGTTTGTGTGCAATTGTGCAAAGACAATGTCTGACTCCATACTTTGCACAGACTTTTCCTGCCAAATTTAGTGGTGTCTAGACAATGGCGTGGCATTCATCCCGTGTTGGATGAAGCTGCACTTTTATCTGTGGAGGCCAAACTGACAGGCCAAGATTGATACCAGGATGGAATTTACCCACAAAGAGACTTGGCTGGATTCAATTCAATTGGCTGGTATCAATTCTGGCTTACATTTGTAAATGAAGGACAGTCTTGGGATTTAAATTGGATTTACCTGAATTATGTCAGATTTAGCCTTATCGAAAGATCTTCCTGTCCGGGCCTTCAGAAGAGTGCATTTTGTTAGATATGTTATTCTGTTCTTAATGGTGGGTTCATCAAATATATTGGTCTGTCCATGCTTATTCCTTGCCCAGTGTTTTTTCCACATATATGTCACACATTTGGTAGTTTCAAAATGCTATATATACATATATAGCATTTTGATATATATGTATACATACACACACACACACACACACACACACACACACACACACATATATATATATATATATATATATATATATACACACCATTTTTTGCATTTTGACAACGAAGCTGTCCTGTGAGATTTGACTACACTGGAATCAACTCCACATAGAAGGTCCATAGACAGACATTCTTTTATGAGATTTATGCATTCAGTCTCAAAGTGTTTTGAGGACATGGGACAATGTTGCAAGCCATCTAGTCTCTACTGTATAACTGCAGTGAGAGCTCTGTCATTTTCCTTGGCAGAAAGTCAAGCATATTTGCAGTGGGTGTTGGCTCCTCCAGGGCTTGTCACATTTTTTTTTTTTTATTGCAACTCAAGATCTTCTCCATGAATATAACAGGTTGAGGGATCTTTGCAGTGTGGTTTTATGGACAAATTACATCTCCCAGGGACAAGAGGGGGGTAGTCATACTGCAAGACAAACATGCCACAGAACTGTTTCAATTACATTTTCGTACTGAGTACCACAGTAGAAGAGTTCTACCTAAATTCAAAACTGCACAATGTATGGAATTTGGTTTTCACAAGAACCTCTCTCTGTTCATATGAAGCATACACAAGTTACACACGAGGCTGAACCATTTCAGACATGTATGTATTCTTTCAAATTAAACATAGATTGTTGCTGTGTGGCAGCTGAGCTGATAAAATTATCTTTGGGCCTCTGAACTGCATGTCTCTGCATGTATGGACACATATACATTGAGGGAAAAAAATATTGCAGCAAGACACCCTCACACACCTGGTGCACAAATGACGAAACACAAATCACTTTCAGGCTTAAGGTCTGGTAGAGGACGGATTATGCTAGTACCATGTTAGTTGGCGCCTCTTACATCACAGCAGTCAATGTCATGATCAACATTCATACACTCACAACTGTTCCTCTCTCTTTCAAATTTTTCCTTCCTCTTTCCCTTCCCTGGGTGCCAGATGGTTTCAGTCTGGGCATTGTGTTGTTTTTTTTTCCCTTCATTGCTGGAGCCTCCTGCAGACGAAAGCACCCCTAGCATTTGCATATACTGATGATGAACACAATAGCTTTGTAGTTCAATCACAGACTCCATCCATCATTTATGACAGAACAGCTTTGACAGACTGACATTAAAAATTCTTGTTTTCTTTGAGCATATATACTGTATGTTGCTCCATACATGTTCCAACATTTCCCCTTACATCTCTGTTCATTATTTGAACAGCCCCTTTGAAAGTTTGGTCTGAAAGAGTAGAAGATCTTTTTTCCTCATGAGGAAATACAGCTAGTGAACACAGGCAGGTAAAGCAGATCAGGTGAACCAAGTGAAAGACCAACCAATGAGAAACAAGGGACTTAAATACACAGTCAACATAAGAAGCAGATGAGACACAGGTGAGAGGAAATGGGGGGAAAGCAGGGAGCTGATTGGCTGAAACATAAGGGAGAACGAGAGAAGACAGAACTTGAAACAAGACACAGGTGAAACAAGTAAGAACCGGACAGATAAACTAAACATACAATGACAAGGGATAAACTAAAGTATGGGAAATACAGGTACACATCACAAGCACATGAAACACAGGAAGTACAGATATGCAGGGTAGGACAGGGTGGAAAAACTCTCATCCAAACAACTTTCACCCGATTTGAAGGTTATTTACTGTGGCATATGCCCCCAAAGTTTCCATAAATCAATATGTCCACATGAGAAAGGTGCCACTATCTGTACAGAAACCACAAAGAATTTGAACTTGGTGCCCATTGACCTGAAAGACACAACACATTTATTGTTTTTTTTCTGTTTTATTTTGTTTTCCAACTATAGCACTGTTGTTGCATTGTCTTCTGTCACATATGCTGTGGTTTAACAAGAGGACCCAAACACAGGGGGGCAAAAAATGAAACAACAGCTAAATTAAATATTCCAAATAGGAAAGGGAACACACACACACACACACACACACACACACACACACACACACACACACACACAGACACACAGTTAAAGGAGACAACTTGGCAAAATGCAGAACTGAAACATGGACTGAAATGCAACTGAACCAACAAGACGAGAACAGAAAGACACACAGGCGAGAAGATGCAGGTGAAACACAAGGAAGTTGGTCTGGATCATGGTCCAGGGGAGCTTTCAGATTTGTAAATTTGGTTAAGATCAAACAGAAAAGTCCAAAAGTCCAGATCAAACAAGGTAGGGGTGAAAGCCCCCTAAGGCACCTACGTTACATATCGTACCAACACTAGGGAAACAGTAAATCACAAAGACATTACCATGACACACTTACTCTGTCAGGATTTGGATTTCCAAAACCAAAAAAATGTCTTCAACCAAACAACCTGTCAAACCCCAAAAGGCAGTTTCAAGGAAGAAGAATCCGTACCTTATTCAGGAGTTCATGGTGACAGAAACAAAGCCATAAATAGATCAAGTTGCCAAGAAAACTAATAAGTAATGATAAAAAAAACATTTGTGTCAAACAGTTACAGTTGCTATTGCCTTTGTAACTAAGGGGCAAATCGAACCAAATCATTGGAACACAATGGAGTACAGCCACTCAATCAGCAGAAAACAATAGTAAGAGTAAATGACATATGCTCAATATCACATGTTTTGTTTAGAAGAAAGACTGTTTTCAGATGAGTGTAAAATAAGAGTAAACGGACTGATCGTCCATCAGTTGTCATCGGTCTGTACAGCATGACCCTCTGTCCTGAGACTATTATTTTTAACACAGAAAAACCCCTTGAACAGAGGAAAGTGGAAGAAGCCTCAGGAAGAGCCACAGAGGATTTTCCAGTTCCCAGGAAGGGCGTGAGATTTATTAACCACATTCAGTTTTGGAGAATTTGATGTGAAACATGATTGCTAATAATCCCAGTGGAAAATTTTCTAACCCTATTTTCAAAGCTGTTATGGAGGGCTGGATGGTACATAGCTCTTAAAAATGTCAAAAAATATGAGCAAAAGTCCCGTGCAGTTCAGCTTTTCTTTGGCACAGATGATCAGCAGAGTTGTATTAAGCGCTGGATCCTGCTAGTAAATCTTTGTGAGACATACAGTGGAAGAACGTGTTACCAGTATGATCATGACCAACCCACATACCAAAGGTTGGGGCTCATGTCATGAAAATGCCACAGCAGGATCTCCAGTGACTCCATCTTCAGGAAGGTGCTTTATGTCAAACTACTGCAGTGTCCTCTGAGAGTTATGTAAGACATGTGAGCTCTTGGAAAGACATGGATAGCCAAACTGCTGGAGCGTGGACTCCATCCCCTCATAGTCTTGGCTCTCAGTTTTCCTCCGATTGTTGACATGCAGGAGAATTCTCCATGAAAGATTTCAAGAGTGTGTGTGTCTCTCTGACATGCTCATTTTGTGTGCAAGCTGGAGTCTATTAAGCGTATTTTTTTTCTTGCTTTCTTTTTTTTTTTTTTCTTTGTATGTGTCAGAGCGTTTCTTCTGTTTGCACTCCTGTGTATAAATGAAGTGCAACTCTGCAAAAATCTGTTTTGTTTTAGCTGAATGAAATGAACGGTGCTGGTCCAAAGAAACACAACTAACCACCGTGGATGGTGACATCAGCTCGGTTTCAGGAAATAAACCGCCAATAACTCCATCTTGTAAAATACATACACTCACCCATGTTTGCTTTTCTAGGCATTTGACATATACATGCTTGTGACAAGACGTGCAAACAAGTAACAACAAGTAAGAATTATG
>NW_027614107.1:0-29923 GCF_965212315.1 Lampetra planeri
AAATCGAAAATGGAGCCCTTTCAATCATAGCATTAAACCTGTCAGACTCTGGGATGTATCAGTGTGTAGCTGAAAATAAACACGGTGTTATATATTCCAGTGCCCAACTAATGGTGTTAGGTAAGAGTGCTTCTCTCCCTATGCCATTTTTTCAGTCTATCTGTCTGGTGTGTTTCATCATCTTCTAAGACAAAAAACAGCAGCCTGCTGGAGCTGTCCTCAGCAATCAGTCATGAACTCATTTGATGTCAATATGGGCTGAGCCAGTAAAAACATCAATATGATGAAAAGATTGGAAGTAAAATGTGGCACTCCCATCATATTTATGTGAGGACTACCGACACGTTGCTTTCATGGCATGTGCATGCTTTCTCATGGAGATGTGGTATTGATTTATTTGCAAAGCAGTGATGAATTAATGTGACTGAAGAGATGAGAAATTCAATTCTGTCTGGACATATGTGATGACACATGGCAGACCAAATGAACGCATGTATACACATGGCTAAATCACTGCCGGGTGGGTACTTGGGGGATTTTAAAGGTATGTGTATTTGAAGGGTGTGGTTATGGGTATGGGGCGTGCATTGAGTCCAGGCCGCTGCGAGTTCATGTTGGGATCTCCAGCTGCTCTCATTGAAGCTGAAGGTCTTAAAACAGCATCACTGATCTGCAGTGCTTCAGGTGCCGAGATTTTCTGATCTCACGCCTTTCTCTGCTCCCTCACATGCAGCCTCACCTCCAAGTTTCTCCAAAAGTCCATTAAAGGCCTTGCTAAAAGCCCGTTCAGGCAGTGAAGTCACTCTTGAATGCAAACCTCAGGCCTCGCCCTCAGCAATTAGCCTGTGGAAGAAAGGGAACGAGATCCTGCAAAGAAATGAAAGGTAAGATGAAAGTTGACAAAAACACTCATGGCAGATTTCATTCACATTGATTTCGCTCGTGTATTTTGTATTTGTGCAGATGCATAAAAGGAAAGGCTAATGAGGGAATGAGAATTAGAAATAGACACCCTGCAGAAAAATTAAGTAATTGGGATGCTGGCCTTTCATATTAACACAGCATTCATGAAATATTTAGGAATTTAAAAGATTATTAATGTGCTGATTTTGGACAGACAGTGCGGGTTCCTTTCAGAGCAGGAATTCAGGAATTTAAAAAGACAAATGTGGCTACTGTAATTAAGTAGGTAATGGTGCTCTGCATATCATGACATGTAAGCAGTTTGATTCATTCAGTCACTGGGATTGAACAAAATCCAAGACAAAAGAAAAACTCAAGACAAAAGCCTTGAAAATAATAGGAAATAATAATAATGGCTTAATCTTATAATGGCACATTTCTAGACACATTATTCATTCACTGCACATTCATACGCTGATGGTGGTTCGCTACATCTGTAGTAGGAATGTGAATCCCCACGACTGAGACCAATTGGATTCGTGTATCGATACGTTGCCTGTGATACGATACATTATCGATACAGTGAAGTCCCCTGCCGATACGATGAGATTCGATTAACACCTGTTCAGGATGTACTTCAATTCCATTCATGAGTTGATTCATTAATGATTTGACAGTGATTTTAATTTAAACAGTACAATTTGACTCAATACAATTCATGATTCAAACACAAAAACTTACAAGCCTGCATCTGGTTTGGTCTCTCTTTTCTTTCCCTGTGAAGGATGAATTTGAGCTGTGATTTTCTATGAATCAAACCCAATAAATCCAACCTAAAAAGAAGATGCAATTTCCAATATGGTCCAGACATGTGATTGTTTTATTCCTAATAACACTAAATTATAAATTCATTACACTAGTTTTTAATCTCATTCTCTGTCCACTCCGTGTCATGTTTTTCATGCGAGCTGCCATGTTCGTTATTGCTGCCACATGCTATACAAGTTAATCAATAGGTAGGTGTGTGTTTAAACAGTTTTAAGGCCCGTTTATCACACACCTAACCATGGATTAACCCTGACTTACTGCAACACGGAATTAGGCAGATGTTCTGTCAAGTTCTACATCTTCCTTCTCAACATATCTGAAGTATCTCCAAACTTCAGACTTGTGTGTCTTTGTAGGTTTGCTGAATATCTACTCTTCACCTGTTGTCTCTCTTCCATACATTTGTTGTCGTTAATTAACTGCGTCTGTCCCACACCTCCATGGTGACGGTACATTCAAGACGCCTCAAGACGGTATAGAGGAGATTGACTCATATAATAACCGAGTGTAACAATCAGACACACCACGACCGATGCGTCGGTCAGTTCCCCCAGCAACTGTGCCTGATGCAAGATGGAGCTGCTGGTGCAGTTGCATCGCAGACGTCTGTATCGGACCACTGATTCAAATTGGTCAATCTCTCCATTCCTAGTCTGTAGCCACAGCTGCCCTGAGGCTGACTGACAGAATTGTGACTGCCACTTCGTGCCAACAGCCTCTCTGACTCACCACCAAACATTCACTCACTGTCATACAGGTGTTGTACAGGCATCACAGGGGGCACGGTTTGTTGTGCAGTAGACAGTTTGGCTATTAGTAATAATTGCTAATTATCAAACATAATTCTGATACATAATTTAGAGCTTTATAAATTCATATTAAACAGCAATAGGCCACCGGGGAAAACCTGGAAATTTCACTATCTGAAGATACTGATAAGTCTGGAAAAGGCGTGAAATCGAGCACTGACACTCTCAACCAGCCCTCATCACAGTGCACAAGTACAAACACTCATGTATCTTCTCTTTAAACATCAGCGATAATCACTTGAAAGTCAACATCACTTTATTTATAAATAACTATCAGTCTAATAATGTTACAAGGCACAAGCAAACATTGGGTCATGAAACATTCATTCCATGAAACATTTTTAAATTAGTGTGCAGATTTCTACATACTAAAACCCTCATTCGGATTCATGAATGCCACAGAAAAACTCAGATATGAGGGTAAATACATGTGTAACTCCTGATCGCCAAGCAATCATAAACTGACAGTACGCCCCTGGTAATCAGTAATTTGCATAAGTCCCCGCCCCATGAAGAGCCAGTGACCAAAGAAGGAGGTGGAAAGACATCCAGTCAACTGGGAAAGGGAGTGTTGGAATCTCATTCATGAAATGTGAACAGAACTAATTTGGGGTGTAAACTGTAAGTAAATCTCCACATTCATCAATATTTTAATTGCTCCATCAATCATTTCGTAGCTATGAACAAAATCAACACCCGCTGCCGACCACTGTAGCTCGTGTGTATTTTTTAAGGATGCATAAATAATGTTTGTCACAAAACTACCATTTTAATTCATATAGTACTCTGTTATGTACACAATATGCAAATGTATCTAAAACATGAGCTACAAAATGACAAAATATTAAAAATAACACATTTACTTAGCTAAAATTCATTCAAAATTCATGACTGTGAATTAAATCGACTCAGTATATTACGTGTTCTTTCTACTTGCTGAATGATAATATTAATATAATAAAGTGCCTAATATGGATCTTAAAACTGCTACTTGTATTTGGTCATTTCCAAAAGTGACAAACACTATTCATGTGCATTCTTAAATTTACACACAGGTTTTGTGTGGTCGGTAGCACGTGTAGATTTTCTAAGTAGCTACGAAAATATTGGAGCTACTGAAATATTGATGAATGAGGAGATGTATGTAAATTTCAGTCTACGAACAGTTTACACATAAATTCATTCTGCTCACGTTTCATGAATGAGACCCAGTGTGAGTATGTGTGTGAGTGAGGGTGTGTGTAGGTGTGAGAAGGGGGGAGGGGAGAAAAGATGGCCGGCAAAGCAGGCGGTTTGAGTGGGAGCTTTGTATTGTCCACGCAAAAAAATACCACAGTGTGTGAGTGTGTGGTTTATGTGGGTTAGTAAAAAAGTTTGTCTGTGAGGGGGGATTCGGCAACCTGCCTATTGCCGCTAGAGACTCACCGAGTCAGCTGATGAGTGGAATCCTTGGTCAATAAGATGGTATAACTTTGAGCAAACATTTGCAGCCAATACTTTGTTACAGAACTGGGATACGTTGGTCAGATTCACAACACAAAGAAGTAAACAGATCAGGAATCCACTGAATAAAACACTACTAAACACATCTGCTGAGGCTAAATACCTCTTAATGCGTTTTTCTACTGTGAGTGAAAGCATCCGTGATGCGGTGAGGCAGAAGCTGTAGCAGCATTCTGCGGCTGTCAGCAGCGTCGACGGGGTGAGAAACAAAGGTAGACCAGATCGTTCTTCTGCAGGTATCAGCTTGAGAGGTTTTCCGTTCGGAATTCAGCTCGTTCAGCAAAGATGAGATCCGTAGGCCTGAAGTTTTTGGGGACGATTTCTAACTCCAATCCTAAATAATTCAACAGAACAACTACGATGGAGCAGGATCCAAATCACCAACCTTCTGGTTACTGGACAACCTACTCAACCTCCTGAGATAATGTCACCTTCAAGAGCAGAGACATCTGACTAGATCATAAGTTCCACTCTGAAATGTTGCAGATAGTGAGCAACTTTAAGGAAGCAGTGGAAGTGGTGCTTAATTCAATTTGTTGTCATTCTTTATTTATCTTTGTCACCAATCAAAGGTGAGCAGATGAGCAGATTAGGAACAAGATATGACAGGTTTTGGACAATCCATCTGCAGACTCCTTGTCATCCTGACTGGATGAAATTCTGCAGAAAAGCTCCAAGAGTGACTACACTCTAGACTTTTTTCATGCATCAAGATTGAATGAGAGCAGCTGCAAGAAAGTCATCTCAGCACGCTGTGGAAATGCTTTTGTTAGAATCGCTGTCACACTCCGCATTCAAAAGAAGGTCTAAGAGAGAACAATATGAGCAAAACAGCTTGTCAAAACATCACTGAGGCTCCTTAGTTGGCTCCAGATTGGAGGCTACATCTATAGCTGCAGAAAATTGGCACATATTCCCCAGCTGACTGACATTTAGCAGACTATATGTGAAGCCCACGCACGTCATTTGAGGAGTACAGAACTAAATGTATGCAGACACTGGATGACACAATATTTTATTCATATACAGGCATGATAGGAATAGAAGCATTGTTTTAAAGGAATTGTACATACGTACATTCCGAATGGCAAAAATTCACAAATACTGCCAAAAGTGTTTTTCTCAATTATTCTGTGTGAAGCCATGTAGATAGTTTTAGAACACATTGTCAACAGTTTTCAAAGGAACCTTTTCTTTGATTGAACACCTCCAGTGTATGTGTGTGTGTGTGTGTGTGTGTGTGTGTGTGTGTGTGTGTTTCAGGTTTTTGAGTCATCTTTCTGATGTTCCCCAAGCGATTTAGTAGTTTTCATGAAATCACTTCTTACTCTGAGCCTTCACCTTATTTTTCAAACTGGATGTATGATAGTATAAATACAATAAATTAAACTGGCACTAAGAAAAAAGGGATATTGAATGTGAGTGCAAACTGATTATTCTGGACAAATTCCGTACATAGCTCAGAAGCCCAGGCCATAACCTGTGCATAGTCAGCTTCAGTCAATACAAGTGGCTGGTTGCTCTGTCTTCCACAGAATTACTCTGCTGGCCAATGGAACATTAAAGATCACCAATGTAACCAGACGGGATGCAGCGGACTACACGTGTGTTGCTAAAGAATCAGTTTGGGATTGCAAGCACCACAGGGAGACTGATAATCACCGGTGAGTCACAGTACTCCTTGACTAGCCTTCCTGTTGTGGATAATGTTGTCAAGATTTCCTTGCTATGATACATTTTCTATAAGACTTAGAAAGGATGATGTTGTGCTCTAGCACTTTTAATTTGAATATGTCTACCAGATGGATTTCTCCGATGTTTTTAAGCCATTGTCAAAATAAAAAAAAAACAAATGAAATGAAATAGAGGATGTTTGACTGTTTGTCTGTCGGATGAATGACATCTCCATCATGGGAGAGCACATGTCCTTCCTGACAGGCACCAGCATGCACCACCACAATCTATGGGACCCATTGGTTTAATCCTATATGTGTGTGCATGTGTTTAGCTACCTGACCTATTTTTCCACTTTTATTTCACTCGCATGTTAACTGACAAACTATTTAAGGTCATTGAATGTAATTACAGTGACCTTTTTCTCAATATATTCTAGAGGCTTCCAATTCGCTACAGTCACCAATTATCTCTATAATCCCGTTGCAAGCATTTTTCTTCCATATTAATCGTGGCAGAGTAAACTAAGCATGTCATTAAAATGTTACTACTCGTCAGGCTTGGAATTTATGCAAAAGCTTCCATGGTTAGTTTAATGATGGCTTGATGTCATTGGGAACTAAGGTGAGATGTCAGGTGTCAAGGTGGTGTGAAAGGTTCTTGTGACAAAGACCTTAACATGCTGTCATCTGTTTGTCTGGCCAGAGCCTACGAGAATCACCATGAGGGCCAACAAACATGGAGATCAATTGTTGGCGAGAGCATCGTGTTACCCTGCCAGATTGCTTGTGATCCAGCTCTGGATGTCTCTTTCTCGTGGGCATTTAACGGCCAGCTCATTGACTTCCAGCGAGACGGCGATCAATTTGAGAAAGTGGGCGGGGTGAGTCAGCTCAAGTATTAAACTCAGTTACTTACTGGGATTATTGAAGCGTACTGTGTGGTGTTTAAGTAAGGGCACATTCCACTGACCTGCAGTCAGGCTTTTTAGACTTGTAGTAACACACAAGCACACACTTTCATGCATACTGTCGACTTGGATCAGTAACATTCTTTAATTCATGTCCTGTAAAAGCTTCAATTAATAATGAAAGGCATTCCCAGGTCAAGAATTGGGACTTTTACCTTTTGAACTGGCTTTCTGAGTCACTATGTAGATCCATTAGCCATTCCCGTCATACATAGCCGCTCATTAATAATATCTTTCTACTTCTCATTCCTTCAACTTTTCTTACTTCAAGGAAGAACACTCTTATCTTTTCCTGTTGCCATAATTGAATTTGCATACCTACTTAAGACTTTCAAGTTCCAAAATAATTAAGTAATGAGCGTGCTGGCATTCCCCAAGGGCAGCCATATGTGTAAATGTTCATTTGAAAACCTCATGCTTGGAACTTATGACAAGTGACAACTCTTTGTTCAAGAGAGTTCCCTTTAAGGAAGGAGAAAGTTACTTTAAACACTGTTTTTGCTGTTAATTTTACTTTAATCATTCAATAGTCATTATTCTGACCATTACAGGCCATTTCTCTGAATATGCCCTCTCATTATTGTGGACATTCACTTAAGGTAATAATTCCCAATATTAATGACACAATGTAATGTACATCAACCGACTCTTATTAATTAAGTTACATTATTTAAGCAGATCTATCTCATCCTGCCAAGGTAGGTCACCGTGCTCTCAATAAGATTGGCCGTCCTGTCGTTGAAAAAAGAGATATTCACTGAACTGTGTGTAAGTCTGTCAGACAATAGGAGAGGGGATGTATAAAAAGGGTATAAAGTGCTTTGGAAAGACAGTGCCATTGAAAGAAGAGAAGAATAGGGCTCTACACTCTCAGATGGGTCGGAGAGCTTGAGATCCACAGCTGTTCATGCCCACTTACTACAGAGTGCTTCTGGGGGTCAGTGCTCACAGTGAGTCTGTCCCCCTGTTGACACTAATGATGTCAGCATTGATCAAATTCATGATTAATCGCGATTATGAAAGTCAATGTGGATAAATCATAAGGATTTTAATAATCACAGTATGGCGTGGGACTTGTTGTGATGTAATTAGGAGGTAGACGCGGAGGTAGTCGATCCAGTGATGGAACATCTCCTGCATTTTGTCTAATACATGTGAGAAGCACTTCAGTGCTAAAAATAGCAGAGTGAAGCAATCTGCCAGGAACTTTTTACACCAAGTAAACATATTATATTTGCCGTATGGGACCATTTCAGCTACACGAAAATGACCTGGATGACGGACGGACATCCTGTCTGCAAAATATGTCAAACTCTGTCCCAACATCTTTGGGGAAAAAAATCTATTACCCTCTATGCCAATATCATGGTAATTAAGTAATGAGTGTAGCACCACAAATGATTAATGTCACCTTAAGTTCACAGACACACACACAGACACATTCAAGGCAGGAGAGAATGAGCGGCGGAAGTGGGGCTTGGAGCCGGAGGAGGAGGGGGTTGGGGGATTTGCAGCTGCAGCGAAACGCTGCCTCTACTTGTTGAGTCACATGAACAATATTTCTGAAGAATATGCATATACAACTATTCAATATGCAGTATATAACCAATCCTCTCACAAATGGATGGTCTATTCATATTTTATTCATTTATTCATTCAGCTCAGGCAAGGGTTGAAAAGTCCATTTTAAAGGCCATTAAATGATCTCTCATCAAAGACCTTAACCATGCGGTGGTATATTTCATATCAAAGGACATGACGCCCTTGAAAATTGTGGAAAAACCTGAAATAAATCTTAAAATGATCTTTGTTTCCCTCCATATCATTGATAATCGGGGAGACAATTCCTTGAGGACAATCACGCCTCCACAATCTATAATTGTTAAATACACAGTTGAAATTTAAAAAAATATTTCTATCCCCCTGAAAACATGATGTGAGTGAAAAGGATAACATGCAGATTCTTTTCTCAGTTAATTACATAAAAAAGACGTGATCTTACTGAAGGAATCATTTTGTGGATTTATACGGTACAGCGTCAGTGACTCAGCATGTTCATTACCTGTGGACAGTGCAGTCACAGTATCAGTTTATTACATGATTTTTTTTTCCAGGCAGTACATGCAGTATATCAAATGTTAAACTGTTTAAATGTTTAAACTATGAGGTTAAATGACATAAAACCAACAAAACTAAAAGATGAATTCAAGCAAAAGCTTAAACCCATGCCATGGATGTTTTGTGAAATTCATTCATGACCATCTAATACATGCAGCTTACACAGAACAATATTTGATCTTCATACGCATATCAAGCATAGGCACATGTAATTACAAAACAATTATGACTATCTGGTGTATTTAATAGACTGTGTTTGTTTTGTGAGTAGCTCACAGATGCTTATGGGGGGGGTGGCGTGGGCTGGCTGGTAGGATTTGAGCCTGAAGGACAGCCAGTAGCCATATTTGTGCAGAGAACATCTGCCATGTCATTTGTTGTTGTTTGAAGAGACACGAGAATCAGTGGCCTGGTGAGGCAGTGATTGTGCAAATAAAACATCCCGTAGCCAAATAATGAATAACAAAATTAACCTACTTTTTATCTATTTCTTTTGTCCGCTTTTCATTTTTCCTGTTGCTCCTATAGAGTATATCAGGAGATCTGATGATTCGTAACATTCAGCTGAGCAATGGCGGGGAAGTATGTGTGTATTATTGACACTGAAGTGGAGAGCCTGTCTGCTTCTGCCATCCTGGTTGTCAAAGGTAAGAACCTGATAAATATCAGTGTGCAGTTGTCCCACATGTGCCCGTACTGATTGAATTAGTAGATGAATAAGACCCAATTTGTTGTGGACAATAATGTGGCATTGATGTCAGCAGGAAGGTTTGATGGGGAAAAAGAAAAACCTCAGACACTTCCTTTAAGTACAATATATGAATGTAGGCAAATATTAATGTGTCATCGCTCAAATGTATGTGCTATTAAAATGTCTAACTGCAGGAGCAGCTGGGGTTAACATCATGGAGACATGCTCAATTTATCGGGCTCAGCATGCAGGCTTATCTCTGGTCATTTACTTTGGCAATCATACCCTGTAATAGCAGTCATAGGTGCCATGGGAAAGCTCTGTTTGTCAAAGAAAATGACTAGAATTCATTCATTTCCACATCTACATGTCCTTCGGGTGACATTTGTGATCAAAATTATTCAGTTGCCACAAATTCAAATACATTGAGTATGAAATCCCTGTGTCATGTTGATCTTGTTCCATCACATTATCTTTTGGCCACAACAAGAAGATCCCTAGCTCGATACCTGGCTGGGGCTGGTTTCAACTTTGGGAGTTTTTTTTGTGTGGAGTTTGCTTTCTATGCTCTTCTTTTGCCTGCCTGGGTTCTCTACGGGTTCTCCAGCTTCCTCCCACCTCCAAAAACATGCCATAGGGTTGACTGGTTACTCTAAAATGTGAGTTTGCATGGTTGTCTGTACTTGTTAGGTGTGATAAAGAGACGACTCTGGGAGCTGGGATCGGTGCCAGCAAAATCTGCAAACAGATATTTTCAGAAAAAATCATTAAAGCTTTGAAATCACTGCATGACACAACAGTGATCGATAGACCGTGTGCCAGTATCTGCGTTTGTGGCCTGGGGATTTCACTAGTTGAAAGTGCACTTAGGGGCACAAGTGCACAAGCCAATTGAAGAGGAAATTGGGGGCACTTCGGTACGCGTCACTTATCACGTCAGTTCCACTTGGGTCCAGGGAGATGAAACATGTCTTTGCATTGTTCTCAGAATGCTGCTAAAATGGATAAGAAGTCAATGAAATGACATGTTCGTTGACGCCTATAGCAAAAAATGTTGTTTTGTATTTATTTATGAAGATCATTTATTTTACTGACGTTTTTACTGACATCTTTTATTGTTTAACATGTTTTATTGTTTTAAAGTGCCTTGCTTCCCATTAGTTAACTGTTTGGGACCTCGCAACACTGCAGCCATTCTGCATAAAAGCCTTCATCAGAGTGAGTTCTGATGTGCACTTGGGTGCACATGGGTGCATTAAGAGCACAAGCTGGTACCCGTGGGACAACAGCACAAAGTTGGATCATCCTTGCACAGCTCAGCAAGAGCGTACAATTTAGGGGCAGTAGTGCAAAATCACAATATGTACTCGTCAATAAATTAAACTTCTCATTTTACATTTTACATTCATCAGTGATCCCAGTCAATATCTGTGTTCCACTTCTGGCGCATCACATTGCAGTGAGTGAAAGGATGATGTGAAGCTTCTCAGAATGTGAGATGAGTTCATGATGCTTTTTCTCCTATTGATATAGGTCCACCAGGGCCCCCCAACAAAGTAACCGTGGAAGAGATCACAGACAGCACAGCGCAGCTCTCGTGGACTCCTGGAAGGGATAACGGCAGCCCCCATCACTGGTTACATCATACAGTGCTTGACGCCATTCACCGTGGGCTGGCAGGCTGTTGACACAGGTAGCCTCGACACACACTACCTGTCCCACTTCTCTTGTATGGTTCACTTTTTCTGAGTCCGTATTTATTTGTCCATGTCTAATTCACAGTGCCTGAGGTGGTAAATGGTAACATGCTGACAGCCACAGTGGTGGGTCTGAAATGCCTGGGTGGAGTATGAGTTCAGAGTGGTGGCCCGCAATCATGTGGGTCTTGGAGAGCCCAGTCCAGCCTCAGGCAAGACCAGGACAGAGGATGCTAGTATGTAAAACCAAACAGACATGCACACGCACAGAAACAAAGATATGGGAAAAGGGATTATATTCATATTCAGGAATGATATTTTTGTCTTGTTGATATTTTGTTAATTACAAAATCCCAAGAAAATGGTATTTAAATCCACAGGAGAGATGCAACCACTTGCATTTGTAAAGCCCATAATTATATGCCGCTTTTGCTCTCTCACATTTGGAGCAATTTATCTGCTGAGAATCGTTTTAAATCTTTGCCTGGTCTTTGTTCATCATGATATAACATGTCATTCCCGACAATATTTTGTCTCCAGTCAGCTTTTTCACATATACGCACAAGACATAGGAATAATGGTTAAAGAAATGTGACTTTAATTTGTGACATTCAACCTGAATAGGCAGCCGTGCATGCAAGCTTGTGGTCAGACATAAACACTGATTCAACCCCTTGCTGATATGACACATTTAGTGTGCCGCTCCACTGACCCTGGGGATAACCAACACCATCGGTTTTGCCATTACACTGCTCCTCCCACATAGTGGTAAATAAATATTTCACGTCTGGGCATGCTTGTTTATGCACGGTGACTTTTGGGGCCGTATCAGTGATTCACTGTACTGTGATTTTGGCACAGTGTGGGGGCATATGTGAGGTGTAAAATAGAAGGCCATATCTGCAGCAGGCAGCCTTGTTAAAAAGCTACGAGTTCAGAACAGCTGAGGGATGTTGTTGTGTTTTGGAAGCTGCCCTCTAATTGCTCCCTTCTGGGCATCTCTCTCTCAGTTCCTGATACAGCTCCCACTGATGTTGGAGGTGGAGGCGGCACAAAGTCTGAATTAGTGATAACATGGGAGGTAAGTCATCTGTCACAGTTTAGCCTTCTCTCCATTGCCGAGTAATTGTTTTGCTTAATTGTGCAGAAATGAATGTAGCAATTTAATGACCCTTATCAGAGGGAGACGCCTGAGTCCTCCGACTCAAGCCCTTAGACCACCATTTCTGCCTTTAAACACAAGGAAAGGGAACACTTCCTTTAGAAGAGTTTTGCACTTAAGCCACAATTACAAAGCTTTGCACGAAGCACAGATGAGGTAAAGGTGGCTGTGAAGTGGTTCTTGCAGTAACTGTAAAAAAAAGGAACTGCACACGGTTGTGAGCGACAGTGCAGAGACGGGTATGTCTGTTTCTTTGTCTGTATGCATTTTAATATCACTATAGTTTTTGTGTTTTGCTCCCAGCCTGTGCCCGAGGAGCTGCAGAACGGAGAGGGCTTTGGCTACATCATCGCCTTCAGGCCAGCACGTGCAGTCACTTGGACCAGAGCAGCCATCTCCACAGTGGGCGTGTCACGCTATGTGTATCGCAACGACACAATCCCACCCTTCGCACCTTTTGATGTGAAAGTGGGAGCGTACAACAACCGAGGGGAGGGGCCTTTTAGTAGCATTGCCAGCGTTGTACTCGGCAGAGGAAGGTATGGTGTGGACGTCCTAGCAGACAGCAGAGTGATACCTGATTCCTTCAGTGATGGAGAACAGTGACGTTGAATTGATTAGTTTCCAATGCTGTTATTTGTTTTCCACTTCCAAGCCGGGAATGTCATCTTGATATGAATTATCTTCCAGGTAGATTACAGGAAATTCTAACAGACACTTAGCACACTGCGCTGTCAGGGAGGTATCCTGTTAATTTAATTTGCTGGGCAGATAGCATTCCCTTGTGTCAGTCACAGATCCCATTAAAAGAGAGTGAAGGAAATAGCTTCTGAGTGAGACTACAGGTCTTTTCAGTGCTTTTCACTTATTACTCTGACTGTGTTATGGGAGGTTTTTTGGGATTCTCACCAGCACTCTATTTTTGCAGTCCCCAGTGTGGCTCCTAAGAGGGTTAGGGGCTCAAAGTGTGTCTGCTACACAAATTGAAGTGATCTGGGAAGCTCTTCCAACCATTCCTGAAAGAGTGCTTGGATATGAGGTGCGTTATGACACACACAACAACAACGAAATCTTGTTTTTTTTTTTTCCCCACATAACCTGATGATGGAGCTTTTCTCTGGCTTGTGTACCAGCACATAACCACCCTGTCCTACTTTCTCTGTTTACAGTATTCAGCTGTGTGAATCTCTAACATCTCTGTAGCTGTTTTCTTTTTAAGAGTTATAATATAACACAATGACCTTGCCACTCTGGTGTAACAGCAAACCCACATTGAAAACACAATCCCTCAACCTTTCAAGAAGGTGGAAAGGGTGCTGCTTTGTTTTTTTTGTTTTTTTCCCTCCGCTGAAGCTCTTTCAATATCTGTCACCTCTGGCCCCTTTACACAAAGCTCTGCAGTTGCCATAGCACTGGCCACATTGTCCATTTAGTACAGAGCTTACTTCTCCAAGCGCACTCCTTAAGTGCATTGAAGTCACTGAATCTCAACAGCCCACCCACAGTGTGGATCCACAGCTTCGCTCTGTACATGCACATCATTTCGGCTTCAATTAGATATTGTTGGGACGGTAAAAATGCAATCAGGTTTCACTTTAATGTAATCACATATACCTGCTCAAAAGATTGCATTACTTTTAACTCAATTCCAACACATATTATACTCACTTTTAATTTATAAAGCATTTGAAGTACAATAATTTATGGCGGGTGTGGGGGGGGGGGGGGTATCCCTGAAGGAATAATTTACATTTCATTTATATTATTTGTTTCACATAACTCTCTTATCACTTATCACTAGTTGGATGAATATTGAGGATGACCCAAAGCAAGCAAAATTACTTTTTATTTCATCAAATATCCTCCCACTTTCTTCAGAAATGAGATATTAGTACAGACTTACATTTTAAATTACACCCCCCCATAGTACAGATATTATTTGACCATTCTGGTTCTCTGTGCTTTACCCCTCTGATATCAGGTTTTTAATGAAGAAAATGTACAGATCCTTCTGTGACTGTTACAACATAAGAGAATATGTACCAATAATACAAACATCATCTGTAATAAAACAATTCTTGATTCTATGAAATAACACCTATATCTGTTTGTGCGTGTGACGTCTTTCTCCCCTGCAACAGATCATGTACTGGGAAGATGACACCAAACCTGACACCGTCGGCAAAGTGCGCATATCTGGAAACTACACACTGGCGAAAATAACAGGGTTGAATGCAAACATGGTGTACTATCTGACTGTGGCTGCTTGCAACACAGCTGGCCCTGGGCTGCAATCAGCACCCATCAACATCACCACAAAAAAGTCACGTGAGTTCATCCCAAAGGGGGGAATTCCGAATAATTATTCAAAGGTTTACTATTCATGACTCACATCATCCTGCTCACAGGATGGTCTCAACATGATAGGTGTAACATCTCATCAGGTTTGCTGGTTGTCAGTCTGACAATAACACTTTGAACACAATAGGAGATGAGTGGAATGAAGCTACAGGGAAAATGAGTTGTGTAAGGGGACACACGATAGTAATGTTAAACCTCTGTGGAAGCTAGATTCTCTGTGATTAGAGATTTCCGACTTTGGACTTTCTAAAATAGGAGTAAAGAAAACAGAAGCAGCATCAGCGTAGGGGATTACAGAGTCCAGCTCTTCTCTGCCTTTATCTCTTTGCTGTGGTAATACATTTTCAGTGAAAGACAGAATTCTATATCATGTCATGGCATCCGGAGTTATTGTGTGACCCAGAAACCATGCATGCGTTTATAAAGGAAAATAAACCAGTCATATTGCAATCACCTGGCAGAAATCCTGTGGCATTTATCTGCCTCTGCATCTTTTTCTAGCGCCTGATAGAGCACCCCTAAATATACAATGGACCATGATTGGCTCCACGGTCACACTTCACTGGGATCCTGTTGTAGCCATGGAAACAGAGTCAAAGGTCACTGGGTATTTGGTATGTCCAATTTCACCGTAAAGCTCTGATTTAGAATGAGTTTTTTAGCATTTAGCATTAGTTCATTATACCCTCTCCTTTTTTAGGTCCTGCTGAAGAGACATCGTCACAATGACATCAGCACCATACTAACCAACAAAACCACTGTGGAGCTCAGACTCGCCCCCAATGACAACTATCTCATTCAGATCAAGGCCATGAGTCCAGGCGGAGAAGGTGTGGGCAGTGAGCCCATCCACATCCACAAATTAAGTGAGTTTGCTGTTGTCCTCCCTTTACTTTATCATTTCTTGTTTGACCACCACAAGAGGCTTCATCATAATTTAGAGAGAAAATGTAATTTGGACTCATCGCATCCCTCTCAGACCATGTGTTTAAGACTTATTTCAGTGTTGAGAAAAGCGACCTTTTTAGAACTACGTGCATGGTGTCATCCATCTCTGCCATGAGCTTATTATTCTTTGCTGACTGGTTGCACAGTGTGACAGCATATAAAGCAGGTCTGTGCTCCCACACCACTGCTGAGGACTGTGAGACGGCTCAGTTTACTGCTCTCCACGGTGATGCGATACCAACGTTATCTTCTCAGGATGCTTAAACAGTCTCTCCTGCTGTAGGCCTGTAATAACAGAGATATGGAAAGCTTTAACGGCCGGCTTTTGATTTATGATGACTTTTCAGAATTTTAGTGAACAGGACAGCAGAACATGGTTTTCCTGCTCTTGATTGGATGGATATTTCTGCTCCCTCTCAAGTGAATGTGCTCGTTCTGGTTGCAGGCATGGGAGCACGGGGCTCAGGAGCAGGCCGCCTCAGCCCACCATACCGCTCTGTAGTCCTCATCATTACACTGCTCTGCTTTGCGTGATAATGGCTCATCAGAACCTATGGACCCCGCCTCTCTCTCACCCCGTCCTCTGGTCAGTCTGTCCTATGTTACCCTTCCAGTGGACTGGCAGAAGGCCCAGACATCAGTGGCAGGACTGGAAAAGCCTGGAGAGGACTGAACTGCAACAAACACTCAAAGGACCCTTGCCACATATTTCATGAGTTAGGCTCTCCCAACAACTTGATTTGTGAGCATGATTTTTTTTTTCAGTATATACTCCAGCATCAAAGTGCCATCATGCAATTTTTCAATTTTGGAAGATGTCTACATATTTTATTTTACTAGTATCTTTTGGAGATAACAATGCCTTAAAATCTAAAAATAAACCCGTACCTAATTAGGTGACAGATGCTGCTTGCTGTATATTTTCATCAAAACTATTCAAAAGGTTTTTAAAAAACATGGCCACAAATATTGATATTTGTAGCCACTGATATTGGTAAATTGCTATTGGTGAAAAGATTACAATTGATCATTCATCATTGCTCATTGATCATGAATCAGCAGTTTGTTCAGCTTTTGGCAAAATCGTTTCAGCTTTTGGAGATCCATTTCATCCTTTGTCAAATTCATTAAGGATGTATTGCAAATCAACTGTGCCTCAAAAACCTTTTTATCTACAATCTGAGATGATATATGATCTGTGTAGGAGCCAGAGACTCTCGAGATTAATTCCCTCTATACAATGCCATGCTAGATATGTGAATTGTGTTCTCCAGCTTACCGCCTCTAAATAATAGATGTCCCTCACACTGCATTCTCAGTTTCAAGAAAAGCTAGGATTGCAGAGATAAAGTGTTTCTATGTCAAGGAGCTCCCATGTGTCCCATGTCCCACTCCTCCTCTACATTAATATGACCCGTGTTCTTTGTACGTATCTTTTTTTATTACAAAACATATACCACCTCCGATGACCAGATGGCCCAGTGCACAACAGACTAAAGGATATCAGTGCCTTCACCAGAGCTTTCTCAAATGATTCTTGTGGGTTTTTTTTTCGATCTTGTTCTTTTTCTCTGAGCAAACAGGAAACATTTGTGTCGCAGACAAGCCATTGTCACTTTCTCTGTGGAGGAATTTATGGCGAAGAATAGAAATCTGTTGGCAGAATGTAGTGGAAGTCTGATATGTATGTATGTTACAAAATGAATCACCTAACACAAAAGAAGAACATTTTTTGTGAAAGCTGCGGTGGATTGAGATGAACGGGGTGTTTATGGTCTGTGGTATGATAAATGTGTGACTCACTTTTGTGGTGTAATGGATGGGCTATTGAGACAGCAAAATTATTGATGCCAAATGAAAGAGCCCTGAATGGAATGGAAGCGACACCTCATGGCTACAGGTCTACTGGACACATAACGGACTGAACAGTAACAAAAGAACATTGTGAGGGACTCACCCTTCACTGTTGCGGATTGGTCTGTCAAGGCCACCCAAGAGCAGACTGACCCAACCTCAGTGGATTGGAGGGATACAGTCAACTGAACTGCCACTTGTTACCGTGCCTTTGCTGAACATGGGGCTGTGTACAGTTAATAGCTTGGAGGTCATCTTTCAACTACATTTTGCGCTCCTCCAAAGTCAAATGAAAGCACAAGGAACTGATGCAAGGTGACAGGATGTCCTCCCCTAGCCCTCTGAACAGGTGTGGAGACTTCAGAGGCCTGACATAATCAGGCTGTCCTATTTGCTCCTTGACGGGTTTTATAAAACCATGTGCTTGTTGATTAGACTGCTGCAGACCAGTCAATGAGAAATAGATTTTCCTTCTCCATGATTACTTCTGTCGTCTTTCAGCTGCTTAATTGATTGATCGCTATTTTCTTATTGCACATATTCTGTTGTGTTACAGTCAGGAGTTTCCACGTGTCCCTTCTTCAGTAATTATCAAATGAATTCAATGATATCATATGTGTAAGTGTGTGTGTGTGTGTGTGTGCGTGCGTGTGTGCGCTCATGAGGGTGCGTGTTTTTGTTTTTCCAGGTATCTATCTCAATGTGAAAGTTTTTCAGATATTTTTAAAATACTTTCTAGTGAAGTGGTACATATAGTGAAATGATTTTAACTTTGATCAGTGATTTTGAACAGACTGGCTTGTTTGATGTTTTGAGTTCCTTGTCAAACACAAGGGACAGTTGTGTTCAATTGGTACTACTAATGTACTTTTCTTTTCAGTTCACATTGGGGCTACGACAATTGAAACAGATAAATTGCAATCCCTGAAGTGTTGGGAATTTGGTATTAGGACTTCATGAGCAGAGCTAATTCAATCTCAAAATAAATTAAACTTAAAATAATTTGTGCAATTTATTATGGACAGCTAATGAATCCACAGTTGCATAGACTTGTAAAACAGCTTTTTTTCCTTTTCTTTCCTGTATTGTCCACCTTTATACCTATGTCTGCTGGGGTGTCCACAAAAGGGGAATGTTTTTAGATGTATGTTGTTGTTTATTTTCAGTTCATAAATGGTCATTGTCTGGAATCACTGACAAATTGTGGAGCAAGAACAACTGAGAAAATACAAGAAATAGGCTTTTAGAGTATTTACAGTACCAAGCATGTTAGCCTTTAGCTTGTAGCTAGAGTCGTACGATCGCTCTGCCTATTGAACAAAAAAATGTTTTTTTCTTTTCTGAGCCAATGTTAGGGTTGACTGAGATATTTCAGCCTGAATGGTATCCAAGGGGTGTACAAATCTTTTCTTTTTTAATATCCAAATGCAGTAACCTGATCAAAAAATGGCTCGCTAATAGAATCTAATTTACACTGCTTTAATGTGTGGCAGTTTGTGAGCATATTTTTATTATTTACATAGATTTAGTAGAAGTGTGTTTTAACGTTTCTTAAATCTGCTCAGAAAAAAAACAATACAACAACAACAACAAAACTATTGTTTCTGTGCTTTTACAAACAGGAGAGGCCTACAATCTAAGTAAAGCAGAGAAGTGAAGGAAGAATTGGTAGAATTGGTTTCTGTGGTTTTATGGCTGTTGTTACTAAGAAGAGTACAGTGTACGTAGCTTCACATTATTATTATTATTATTATTCGTTTTTTGTTGTTTTTTTTTACATGGCCATCCAAGACAACCTTATTGCTTTTACATGTGTGTTCTCAGACCTTAATACTGGTGTATTAATCACTTATCTCTGTGAGATACTGACATGTAGAAATGCATTTTCATATTGAAAAGTAACTGTTTTGTCTTGTATACTAAAATTGTGCATGTTTGTGAATTTGTGTTGGATTTTTCTAAAACTATAACGTAATAAAATCCTTTATTCCAACCAGAAATGATTTGCTGAACTCATCCACCATACAACCTCTTCTTGAAAATAATTAAGTCATTGATCAATTGTACAGAGCTCAACTGTACAGAGGTGTGAGACCAAACTCTTCATATGTGACACAAATGCATATTCATTCTTAAAAAATACACATTTTCAAGACTCATTAGCTACAGCAAAGCTACAGATCCTGTGCAATCATGATCAGCAGGCTACAATTTCTTTTATCATAAGTAAATTAAATACACAATTAATAACATAATTTAAATTTCTTTAAAAAAAAAAAAGTTTTGGTATAGCCAACAAATTTCCTGCATCAGGGAACATACAGATCTATAATGCCAAAAGACAAAACATGACAGAAGATAATATACTGTATCTAAATTACATATCATTTATTTGAATAATTATAATACTGATAATAATAATAATAATAATAATAATAATAATAATAATCACAATGTATGGTATCATGCTGCATTATTTCACACCACATTATTTTATTGCATTATATCTATGCTATTTTATTTTATCTGTTATATCTGTGCTGTGTTGTATCATATTATATTGCATGTAAGTATGCATATATATGTATATGTGTATATGTACATGTGTATATATGTATATATTATACTGCATACCATGTCTTACACTGGATTATGTTCTGTTACTAGATATGAGAATTAGCTGACATGATGGAGAGGAGAAGAGTAGATATTTTGTGTGTGCAGGAGACTAGGTGGAAGGGCAACAAGGCAAGAAACATTGGAGGAGGCTACAAGTTGTTCTATTATGGTCTAGATGGGAAGAGGAACGGAGTAGGGGTGATTATTAAGGAAGAGTATGCTAGGCAGGTGGTGGAGGTGAAACGAGAGTCAGACAGGTTGATGTGTGTAAAGGTAGAGATAGAAGGAGTAATGGTGAATGTAGTTAGTGGTTACGCCCCACAGGTGGGCTGTGAGTTAGAAGAGAAGGAAAAGTTCTGGAATGAGCTAGATAGAGTGATAGAGAGCATTCCCAGAGGAGAGAGAGTAGTGATTGGAGCAGACTTTAATGGTCATGTAGGGGAAGGGAACAGAGGTGATGAGGAAGTGATGGGCAGGTTTGGCCTTAGAGATAGGAACTTGGAAGGACAGGCAGTGGTAGACTTCGCCAAGAGAATGGAAATGGCAGTGGTAAACACCTATTTCCAAAAGAGAGTAGAACACTTAATAACTTACAAGAGTGGAGGCAGGTCTACACATATAGATTATATTCTATGTAGAAGAAGTCTTCTGAGGGAGGTTAGCAACTGTAAGGTGGTGCCAGGAGAGAGTGTAGCCAAACAGCATAGGATGGTAGTGTGTAAGATGGTGATGGAGGTGAGGAAAAGAAAGAGGGTGAAGACAGAGAAGAAAATCAAATGGTGGAAATTGAGGAAAGAGGAATGTTGTGAAGAATTCAGGAAGGAGGTAAGGGCAGTGCTGGGCCGTGTTGAGGAATTCCCAGATGACTGGGACGCTACGGCAACAGTGATTAGGGAGACAGGTAGGAAGGTGCTAGGTGTGGCCTCAGGACAGAGAAAGGAGGACAAGGAAACCTGTGGTGGAACGTTGAGGTTCAGGAGAGTGTACAGAGAAAGAAATTAGCGAAGAAGAGATGGGACAGTGAGAGAACAGAAGAGAACAGGCTAGAGTACAAAGAGAGGGCAAGGGAAGTGAAGAGGGAAGTGGCCAAGGCCAAACATAAGGCATATGAGGAGTTGTATGAGAGTTTAGATACAAAGGAAGGGGAAAAGGAGTTGTACAGGTTGGCGAGGCAGAGAAATCAGGCTGGTAAGGATGTACAGCAGGTTAGGTTGATTAAGGACAGAGAGGGAAGTGTCATCACCAGTGAGGAAAGTGTGTTGAAGAGATGGAAAGAATACTTTGAGGAACTGTTAAATGAAGAAAACGATAGGGAACGTAGGAATGAGGAGCCAGAAATGATTAGGAAGGAGGTTGATCAGATTAGAAAGGATGAAGTCAGGAAAGCTTTAAAAAGGATGAAGAGTGGCAAGGCAGTTGGTCCAGATGACATACCAGTGGAGGTATGGAAGTGCTTAGGGGAAGTGTCGGTAGATTTTCTGACTAGGTTGTTTAACAAAATATTAGACAGTAACAAGATGCCTGATGAGTGGAGGAAGAGTGTTTTGGTACCAATTTATAAGAAGGGTGATGTACAGAGTTGTAGTAACTACAGAGGGATAAAGTTGATGAGCCATACCATGAAGGTTTGGGAAAGAGTAGTTGAAGCCAGGTTGAGACAGGAAGTGGAGATTTGTGAACAGCAGTATGGTTTCATGCCTAGAAAGAGCACCACAGATGCAATATTTGCACTGAGGATGCTGATGGAGAAGTACAGAGAAGGTAGGAAGGAGCTGCATTGTGTTTTTGTAGATTTAGAGAAGGCATATGACAGGGTGCCAAGAGAGGAATTGTGGTTTTGTATGAGGAAGTCAGGAGTGTCAGAGAAGTATGTTCGCTTGGTGCAGGACATGTATGAAGGTAGTAGAACAGTGGTGAGGTGTGCTGTTGGAAGGACAGAAGACTTCAAGGTAGAGGTAGGACTGCATCAAGGATCGGCCCTGAGCCCCTTCTTGTTTGCTTTGGTTATGGATAGGTTGACAGATGAGGTCAGACAGGAGTCTCCCTGGACTATGATGTTTGCAGATGACATTGTGATCTGTAGTGAGAGTAGGCAGCAGTTGGAAGAGAACCTAGAAAGGTGGAGGTTTGCTCTAGAGAGAAGAGGAATGAAGGTCAGTCGTAGCAAGACAGAGTATATGTGCATAAATGAAAGGGAGACCAGTGGAAAAGTGAGGTTACAGGGAGCAGAGGTGGTGAAGGTGCAGGAGTTTAAGTACTTAGGATCAACAGTGCAGAGTAGTGGAGACTGTGGAAGAGAAGTGAAGAATAGGGTGCAGGCAGGGTGGAACAGCTGGAGAAAAGTGTCAGGAGTGATTTGTGATAGAAGAGTCTCAGCTAAGGTGAAGGGAAAGGTTTACAGGACTGTGGTTCGACCAGCTATGATGTATGGTTTAGAGACACTAGCAATAGGCAGAAGACAGGAGGCAGAGCTGGAGGTGGCAGAGTTAAAGATGCTGAGATTCTCTTTAGGAGTGACCAGGATGGACAGGATTAGGAATGAGGTCATCAGAGGGACAACACAGACAGGAAGGTTAGGAGAAAAAGCTAGAGAGGCTAGATTGAGATGGTTTGGACATGTGCAGAGGAGGGACAGTGGATACATTGGTAGGAGAATGTTAGAGATGGAGTTGCCAGGTAGGAGGTTATGATATTACTATTATATTATCATATCCATTTGTCATCAAAATACCTAATTATTACACTATAACAGTAACACTATACTGTCTCTTGCATACAAGCACACACACACACACACACACACACACACACGTTCTGTTTTTCCGTTTTTCATGTTCTATGTCACTTGGTGAAGCAATTACGGAGTCAATGTCCTGGTCAAAGACACCTCGAATTGAAATCCATTTCACAGATCTTCTGATTACTAGACGATCCGGAGGCGAAAGTTGTTCACTATATTTTCTCTGTATACCTCCACAACAGCATCCCTGATTTCATGATGGAGTTTGACCTTGGATTATTTGTCTCTGGTTTATAGCGTCTTTCCAGAGCCTGAAAGTCAGGAATTGGTCAAGTAAAGAATCGGAAACAATCTATGTCATAACATATGACTTTTCATTCTTCATTCTGGTCATCATCTTTGTCAAGTCAAATCATCTCCGTCCCTCTTTTTTATGTCTCTGAGGATTCTAAAACTTTCACTCAACTAACCAATGACTTCAGCAAGAAAGAGACAAGGTCTTATGTGGACAGCTGGGCGCAAGTTGAATTGATTGGAGTAATGGACGGTACAAATGTCATTAGTTCAAATACTCTATTATTACACACCCTCTGATGCATACAGATACTATGTATACATGAGTGTGTACTCAGAGTAAGTGCCTGACACTTGCTCTGTTAGGCCCTGATGGTTTTTTTTAAATCTGGATGATAATGTCTTTTCCTCCTTCAACAACTGGCCTTACACACACTTAACCCCAATTTGCTCCGGTCTACAGAGGCCTGTGACTGCTGTTCAGCTGTGAATGTGTGTGGGAAGTCTGGCTTATACCGCTCTGCACAGAAAGAGGATAAATGTGGGTTCTTTTAAATGCACTGAAGACTAAGATATCACTGCCAACATCATTTTATTTTGAAATGGTACCTAGATTAGGTACATCTAGGAACAACTGACACTTTGTAAATCATAATCGTAATTCCTAATCATCATTGTAACAGACCCCAGTCTGTTTACTGAACTTATTTTTGTCTGTTTGGGTTGGGATGGGTTAGGAGAAATATAAACCACCGCTGTACAGCCAGTAATTACTGGCTGAATTGGAAGGAAATAGTGCAACAGTGTATTTGTTGTGTTACAGTTCTTTTATCATACTTGTTGACAGGCTTAGTAGAATCCTTAGTAGGATCAATATAGTAAGTCTTCTTCTAATTCAGCCAGCACATACGACTTCTATAATATCAACAACGGCTGCAATCATGTTTACACATGCAAATAGAGCTGAACTCAATGTAGTTCGGAGTACGTATATGCCTTCTGACAGGGATGTCGCTTAGTCATCTAGCCAATCACACTGAAATGAAATGTTATGACCATGGAGCTCTAAATTACATGCAGAGAGCCATTTACACAACTGATTATGATTCACAGCTTTGAGAAAAGTGACTGGAAAGCATGAATAGGCAGTGAGCATCTTACATGAAGCCGTAAACCTGGCAGTGACATTTGCTAATATCACTTGTCTCTGCGCACCAACAGTGAACAAAATAGACCTACAGTATATTGGAATTATTTGAACTGAACATTAGCAGCACGCTAAAGCAATGATGGTGTGGTAATTAAAATCCATGTCTACAAATTCTATTTATATTGTTGAAAGATCATCTTAATCGGCTGACAAATATCCTTAAGGGTATTTATTACATCTCAGGGAAGTGTTACAGCTTTTAGCTTTCCATATTTTACTATTTGAGAGACTCAATTCTTGCTTGAAGCTCTTGGTTTACTGAAACAGTATGGTCCTGGTGCTAATGCGTCCCTGATGCTTCTTGAAGACTGAGGCGCCGACGGTGATTCCCAGTGGTGTAACTGATGTTTGTCATTGGGTATTAAAATCCCTGAGAAGGAGGTTGCATCCACTCTTCATTACGGATTAATTAGGCCAGTTAAATCTGTGGCTCTGTTGTATTCTTTCAAAAGAAATCCCATAAATGTAGTGATCTGTATTCATTCTCGTGCTCACGTTAAATGAGTTCATGCTGAACTGTGGAATGTAACATATCAATTACTGACGTCATGTGATGGAGATGCAGGGTACGTCAGTCACTGCTAATCTTGTCCTCTGCCCGTTCATTCTCAAGTTTCACTACAAAGATTTCTTGATCAGATGTCAGAGTTTCATGGCAGGACCTGGATTCAGTGAAGCCTGTCGGGGCAGGGGAATGTGAATTACGGCTCAATGTTCCTCGACAGTGCTGAGCTGGTGGCTTCATCTGTTCTGACAGGCTCTCGACTGCGTGTGATGATGAGAGACAGCTCCAAGTCAGCACTCAGCACAGACCCTACAGCTGTCAACGTGAATTATGGAGACCCGCAGGAGCTGGAGCATGCATCAGCAGACCCCCGCTCCTATTAATCCTTCTCTCAAAGGTTCCATTTCATGCCAGTGAGACGTACCTCAGTCCAAGCCCTGTTTCATACATAAGTACAGTTGACTCATACACATATTTGACCAAAGCTTCATATTTATACCTTTTTTACTAATTTGATGATTTTTATTTCTTCATATTTATGTTGACTGTAACACCAATTCACAAAGGCAGAGGTCTGTTTCTGTCCTGCATGTGGTTTTGAACAGGTGCTGTGAGTATGGTTATGAAATGCATGGGTCCTTTGTGGGGGACGGGGGCAAACAGCTTTGTGACAAAGACCTGACGCCACCAATGGGAGCTACATGTAGATCTGCAAGCAGATGTAATGAGCATCTGTCTGTGTAATTCTGCATTGAATCCCCCCGGCGTGTTTAGTTTTTCCAGTTACCAGTGTTTTTCTTTGTTTACTCCAGGCTCTTTTTACCATTTTCCACTCATGAATCACCTTTGCTGTATTTTCTTCGCAAATACAGAAGTCACGTGACAAGAGGAACTTATTTCAAGTCATTGATGAGGCACTGGAGCCTTCTTCTGGTAATAATGCACCTAAAATATGCATTATTAAACTTTTAATGTCTTTTAATAATTTTGTGATAAAGCGTATATAAAAATACAAACAGTTTATTACTGGTATTATTAATAATAATAATAATAATAATAATAATAATACCAATGATCCAACAATCCATTTTACCGCAATTCCATGTTCAAAACCAAATTATAGCTCAAGAAACTGCATTTTTCAATAAAATTCTAAAAAACAAAATTTAAACGTATAAAACCAACCAATGTTTAATGCTCGGACCTCTGTTGGGAGGAAGGCAACCTTTGTGGACCGCTAGTTAGACATGTCACTTAATATTATTATATAGCTATTAATAGAAGACATTGATCATATAATATGATCTTTATATATTGTAATATCACCATACATATTCTATATATGTAAATCATGATGTCATTTTTGACATAGGCAAACCTCACACGATTCCACATTCAAGGATTAAATGTTTTCTGCTGCTCAGTATTTGATATTCTTAAAAATATCCAGCATACATTTTCATTTATTTGAGAATCAATTGAAATAATCTCACGATTCGTTGGACCTTAACTTGAGCCCCTGTTGAAGGAGATAGGAAAATTGAGCCATTCCAGAGAAAAGACAAATCCTGTTGCATGTTCCCTGCTAATCCTCCCTTTGGAAAGCAAATGCATCACAGAGCTTAGAAACACACCACCCGAGCTGAACCGTGATGTACAATCTCCAGGAGACAATAGAACTGGTGAGTTCGAATTTCGCTCATATCAGGTCTTTGCCAAGCTCACATGCCCACAAACACACACACACACACACACACACACACACACACACACACACACACACACACACACTCAAAGTGCCAAGTGCAGCCCACCCCCATCCCCGGCCCTCACAACCCACCCACCATCAAAATCCAGCATGAGACATATTTATGTGCCGGACAGCATAAAAAAAGAAAAACAAGAAGACGAAGCCATGATGCACTGCACTGATTCTTTATTCACAAATGATAAACTCAGTGATCTAAAATAAGAATTGGATCCAATTTAATAATCCCATGATAATACGAAAGCTAATGGATACGTCACAATCCTGGGAATCTACAGAAGTGTGCAGCAGTGAACTGGAACAGCAAGGGTACATTGCAACAGAAACTGTTCTGTTGCTGCCAGCAAATGTGATTATTTAGAAGGAGTCGTCTCGACTGCTGGCATGTTATCTGGAGTTAACACATGCACACACACACACAATCGCTTAGGCACACAGAATGTTGCTGTTAAATGTATCTATTTCACTTTTAGTGGATTTGAATGTGTCGATAGACATCTTTGCTCACCACAAATGAAGGCTGCAATCGATTTTATTTTCCAGGCACACTGCATTTTCCAGACACACTGTTTTCCAGACCTCTGAGCATCAAACTGTATAATCAGTGCATTTGTGGAACTCTGTTGACTGGTCTTGGTATGAAGTGTAATGTGATGTGTAATCTTCTTTCATTTTTGTTTGAGGGTTGCATATTAATTTTTCATTCTGCTTAACCAATGTGTTGAACGTCATTTTGAGGCCATTTACCCATCAGAAATAACAGTATTTGTATATTATTGTCTGTTCACATCATCAAGGTGTAATTTTTGCTGAATTGAATACGATGGGAGGACACAACTGAGCTTCAAACCACCTGTCTTCACGCACCACAATATGCAGCAGGAAAGTTCATTTGTCAGGTTAATTCTAATCAGACATCTGGGGCCTGTACCACGAAGCAGGATTTTGGTTTTTAGCGAGATAACTTCAGGGTTGATCCTGGATCTTTGGTACCACAAAGCCGGATTTCGTTTAATCAAGACCTATTACCATGGTAATTTACTCAGTTTTTCAACTGTCTGGATTGAATCTGATCCTGTAAACAGCACCACCCACTGGCCAATCAGATGTCCGGAAAAACAATGACCTGCCCATTCCTCCACGTAAGACAGGTGGTGAGGAGAGAGTTACGGCGTGAAAGAATCTTCCAGGACCAATCGAACCCGTTTAAATCTCACAGAATTTTACCGATTCTCACACCCTGGACCACAGACAGTGTACATCGCCCTAAGGTTCTTTGACACGGGTCGTTTCCTTTAGTCAGCGGGAGATGAAACACCGTCTGTCGGTGGTCCACCAAGTGACCTCTGACCTCACTGATTTAAAAGATGAGTTCATCGTCTTCACGAGACACTTTCCATACATGTGGTTCAGTCAAGGAAATGTGAAGTGTCATCTCCACACTTCATTCATGGTGTTTGAGGGTTCCCCTTCTTTTTTGAAGAGGGAGATGATATTTTTGTTCTTTGTCCCTGATCATCTCTAACACAGATCCATCAGATTTGATTCAGACTGTAGGTCCAGGTAGCTTCCTTCTTTGCGTCACATCTGAGGACGAGTCAGGTGGGGGGGGGTACTTGAGGGAAGTAGTAAAATCAGCTGTTTTACCGGCGGAATGTATGAATGAACTGGATGGGGGGGGGGGGGGGGGGTCCTACTTTTTGCTGACCGCTTGTTTGCTCACTGGCTTGCACTGTGTTTGTAAGTTTTTTTTGTGGGATTCACTGTTTGGATTTTATACTTAATAAATGAAAGTAAACAGCAGACTTCGGAGCCCTGTAGTTTTTTATAGTTTAGTCCAAATGGAAGCACCGTCAAATCCCCTTTGTCCCCGTGCTCAGCCTCCTGACGACTCGTGGGGTTTTCATAGTCTCCTAATACAGACGATCAACTTGGTATATTGATATGAATGAACTGAATTTCAATACTAAAGTTGAAAGTTGACGATTTAGTGTTTTTATGTTTGTTCTTTTAACTGGGAAGAAACAATGTGATTTGGAGGGATCCACGGATGTTGTAGGTTCATTGAGACATTAATGAACAACGTACACATTTACACAGTCTGAGATGTGTTGTCAGCAGCTTTGTCGTCTTCTGGCAGCTTCCCACAGTGTTTGTCTTTTTCTACAATCACTGACTTCTCGTCCTACTTTTCCAGCATTACCCTCTGCGGCCGGCGCGAGGCGCTCTGTCTCCCGTTCGTGCGCTGATGATTGTGATTGGTCTGCTGCCTCGAACACACCTCTTGTACGTGCGCGTTCATGGGTCTTGATGAGACAAAGCTGGATTGAATTAGCGAGTTGATATCCAGCTTCGTGGTACCGATTATCCTGATCGCCATGATCTCGCTAAGTCTTATTAATCGAGCTTCGTGGTACAGACCCCTGATTCATCCCTCATTATTCTCCACAATTCTGGAAGTCCTGCTTGACTGATTTCATAAAAAAAGACACATCATTCAATAGAAGTCAAGATGACTGTGAACTATTTCTCACTAACTCAACACACACACACACACACAAAATTAGGCATCAATGAATTATCAACATTGTTGTTGTAATCCAAACATGTTTTTCACTGCATTAGAGTACATTCCTGCAGTAGAATACATATAGAACATTACTTCTTTTGTCTATACCTTCCAAGAAACCTGTTGGGTGAAAAACTATAATCCAGCATGGTTGGATTATGGGCTTGATCCAGCATGTAGGGTTATATTTTCTACCAAAAAATAGATAAAAATAACTATGTTGTTAAGACTACCAAAAAGTGGTTTAAAAATACAAACCCAAACATCAGTGTCAATTGGTTAAAATTACATTTTTTAATTTAATTCACTTATTTTAATTTTGTATTAATTAATTCAATCGTGAGTTTTTTATTGAATGTATGATGATTAAGCGGCAGAAAATGAATGAATGAATGAATGATGTATTTATTTTGACTACTATATGATGTAAATCATTGATTCTATTCTAAATTCTACTGTTATGAAATGATAAAACAACACATTTCAGCCATTTGTTTATTGCTGTACGCAAAGGTTTTTCCAATGATAACTTACATAATGATAATATGATCATGTTCCTAGGTCTTTTGGCTCAAAATTTCTTATTAGAATACAAAAATATAGCATTCATGGCAAATTAGTCACCAGTTAATACAATTTCTGCACCAGTTAATACACTTTTTGCATAAAATTAAGCCCTCATGAAGACTTGAGAACGATT
>NW_027614108.1:0-2500 GCF_965212315.1 Lampetra planeri
GTGTCACTGTGTGTGTGTGTGTCACTGTGTGTGTGTGTTGTGTCACTGTGTTCTGTGTGTGTGTGTCACTGTGTGTGTGGTGTGTGTCACTGTGTGTGTGTGTGTGTCACTGTGTGTGTGTGTGTGTCACTGTGTGTGTGTGTGTGTCACTGTGTGTGTTGTGTGTGTCACTGTGTGTGTGTGTGTGTGTCACTGTGTGTGTGTGTGTGTGTCACTGTGTGTGTGTGTGTGTGTCACTGTGTGTGTGTGTGTGTGTCACTGTGTGTGTGTCACTGTGTGTGTGTGTGTTGTGTCACTGTGTGTGTGTGTGTGTCACTGTGTGTGTGTGTGTGTGTGTGTGTCACTGTGTGTGTGTGTGTGTGGTGTGTGTCACTGTGTGTGTGTGTGTGTGTGTGTGTCACTGTGTGTGGTGGTGTGTGTGTGTGTGTCACTGTGTGTGTGTGTGTGTGTGTGTCACTGTGTGTGTGTGTGTGTCACTGTGTGTGTGTGTGTGTGTCACTGTGTGTGTGTGTGTGTGTGTGTGTCACTGTGTGTGTGTGTGTGTGTGTCACTGTGTGTGTGTGTGTGTGTGTCACTGTGTGTGTGTGTGTGTGTGTGTCACTGTGTGTGTGTGTGTGTGTGTCACTGTGTGTGTGTGTGTGTGTGTGTCCACTGTGTGTGTGTCACTGTGTGTGTGTCACTGTGTGTGTGTCACTGTGTGTGTTGTCACTGTGTGTGTGTCACTGTGTGTGTGTCACTGTGTGTGTGTGTGTGTCACTGTGTGTGTGTCACTGTGTGTGTGTCACTGTGTGTGTCACTGTGTGTGTGTCACTGTGTGTGTGTGTCACTGTGTGTGTGTGTGTCACTGTGTGTGTGTGTGGTCACTGTGTGTGTGTGTGTCACTGTGTGTGTGTGTGTCACTGTGTGTGTGTGTGTCACTGTGTGTGTGTGTGTCACTGTGTGTGTGTGTGTCACTGTGTGTGTGTGTGTCACTGTGTGTGTGTGTGTCACTGTGTGTGTGTCACTGTGTGTGTGTCACTGTGTGGTGTGTGTCACTGTGTGTGTGTGTCACTGTGTGTGTGTGTGTGTGTGTCACTGTGTGTGTGGTGTCACTGTGTGTGTGTGTCACTGTGTGTGTGTGGTGTGTCACTGTGTGTGTGTGTGTGTGTGTCACTGTGTGTGTGTGGTCACTGTGTGTGTGTGTCACTGTGTGTGTGTGTCACTGTGTGTGTGTGTCACTGTGTGTGTGTGTCACTGTGTGTGTGTGTCACTGTGTGTGTCACAGGGAGTCGAGGAGGAAGACGCCTCTCTGTGTTTACTTGAAGAATGGGGAACGTCTGTTTGGAGAGAGCGCTTTAGCCATGGTGCACACACACACCTACACACACACATACACCTACACACACACCTACACACAGTGACACACACACCTACACACCTACACACACACACGCATACACACACACACACACAGTGACACACACACACACCTACACACACACCTACACACAGTGACACACACACCTACACACCTACACACAACCTACACACAGTGACACACACACCTACACACCTACACACACACCTACACACAGTGACACACACACCTACACACCTACACACACACACACCTTACACCACCACTACCCCCCCACCATCACTAACCCCCCACCCCCCCCCCCCCCCCCCCCACCACCCCACCCACCACCAACCACCCACCCCCCCCACCACCACCCCCCCCACCACCCCCACTCCCCACCACCCACACCACCACCCCCCCCCACCCACCCCTCCACCCCCACCCACCCCTCCACCTCACCACCCCCCACCACCACCCCCCACCACCCCCACCACCACCCCCCACCACCCCCACCACCCCCCTCCCTCCCACCACCTCCCCCCCCCCACTAACCCCCCCCACCCCCCCCTCCCTCCCCCCCCCCCTCCCTCCCTCCCACCCTCCACCCCACCCCCCCCCACTAACCCCCCCCCCCTCCCTCCCCCTCCCTCCCTCCCTCCCTCCCCCCCCCCCCCACCCCCCCCCCCACTACTAACCCCTCCTCACCCCCCCACCACCACCCCCCACCACTCTAAGATGTTTTCTAGTTCACGTTGTAGTTTTGCTACAATGTGAACTTGCTTGTTGCGGTTGCACCCGAGTCAAGAGCCCAATGGCTCACACAGGGCTCTACACCTGGTACATGAACTTTGAACCCACGTGTCCACCCTTGTGTCCACCACCCCCCGTGACCCCCCCACCACCCCCCGTGGCCCCCTGTGACCCCCTGTGACCCCCCCCACCCACCCACCCCCCCAGGTGGTGAAGGCACCAGGGTGTGTGGTGCAGCGAGTGACGCGTCTGGTGGGCAAATCGTTCAACTCGAGCGCCGTGCAGCGTCACCGCCTGCACTACCCCGGAGCTGAACGTGTCGCGCAGCGAGGCCACGGGCAGGCCACTCGTCACCATGCCTGGGTGAGCAGTCAGTGAGTCAGTCAGTGAGTCAGTTAGTCAGTCAGTCGC
>NW_027614108.1:7500-20000 GCF_965212315.1 Lampetra planeri
GGACAGGCAGAGAGACGCTCCGTGTCTCTGTGTGTCTCTCTGAGTGTGTCACTGTGTGTGTCACTGTGTGTCACTGTGTGTGTGTCTCTCTCTGTCTCTCTCTGTGTCTGTCTATCTGCAGGACAGGCTGTGACAGGCGCTGTAGTCTCTGTGCCCCCGTGGTGGGGGACAGGCAGAGAGACGCTCCGTGTCTCTGTGTGTGTGTCTCTCTCTGTCTCTCTGTGTGTGTCACTGTGTGTCTCTGTGTCTCTGTCTATCTGCAGGACAGGCTGTGACAGGCGCTGTAGTCTCTGTCCCCCCGTGGTGGGGACAGGCAGAGAGACGCTCCGTGTCTCTGTGTGTGTGTCTCTCTGTGTGTGTCACTGTGTGTGTCACTGTGTGTCACTGTGTGTGTGTCTCTCTCTGTCTCTCTCTGTGTCTGTCTATCTGCAGGACAGGCTGTGACAGGAGCTGTAGTCTCTGTGCCCCCGTGGTGGGGACAGGCAGAGAGACGCTCCGTGTCTCTGTCCGCCCGGATCTGCGGATTGCCGCTGCTCCAAATCATCAACAGCAACGTGGCCACAGCCATCAACTACGCCGTGTCTCTCACTCCGTCACTCATCAACAGCACAGCCCATGTACGTGTCACTGTGTGTGTGTCACTGTGTGTGTGTGTGTCACTGTGTGTGTGTCACTGTGTGTGTGTGTGTCACTGTGTGTGTGTGTGTCACTGTGTGTGTGTGTGTCACTGTGTGTGTGTGGCCACAGCCATCAACTACGCCGTGTCTCTCACTCCGTCACTCATCAACAGCACAGCCCATGTACGTGTCACTGTGTGTGTGTGTGTGTGTCACTGTGTGTGTGTGTGTGTGTCACTGTGTGTGTGTCACTGTGTGTGTGTGTGTGTGTCACTGTGTGTGTGTGTGTGTGTCACTGTGTGTGTGTCACTGTGTGTGTGTGTCACTGTGTGTGTGTCACTGTGTGTGTGTCACTGTGTGTGTGTGTGTCACTGTGTGTGTGTGTCACTGTGTGTGTGTGTGTGTGTCACTGTGTGTGTGTGTGTGTGGCCACAGCCATCAACTACGCCGTGTCTCTCACACCGTCACTCATCAACAGCACAGCCCATGTACGTGTCACTGTGTGTGTGTGTCACTGTGTGTGTGTGTGTCACTGTGTGTGTGTGTGTGTCACTGTGTGTGTGTGTGTGTCACTGCGTGTGTGTGTGTGGCCACAGCCATCAACTACGCCGTGTCTCTCACTCCGTCACTCATCAACAGCACAGCCCATGTACGTGTCACTGTGTGTGTGTGTGTGTCACTGTGTGTGTGTCACTGTGTGTGTGTGTCACTGTGTGTGTGTGTGTGTCACTGTGTGTGTGTGTGTGTCACTGTGTGTGTGTCACTGTGTGTGTGTGTGTCACTGTGTGTGTGTGTGTGTCACTGTGTGTGTGTCACTGTGTGTGTGTGTCACTGTGTGTGTGTGTGTGTCACTGTGTGTGTGTGTGGCCACAGCCATCAACTACGCCGTGTCTCTCACTCCGTCACTCATCAACAGCACAGCCCATGTACGTGTCACTGTGTGTGTGTGTGTGTCACTGTGTGTGTGTCACTGTGTGTGTGTGTCACTGTGTGTGTGTGTGTGTCACTGTGTGTGTGTGTGTGTCACTGTGTGTGTGTGTGTCACTGTGTGTGTGTGTGTCACTGTGTGTGTGTGTGTGTCACTGTGTGTGTGTCACTGTGTGTGTGTGTCACTGTGTGTGTGTGTGTGTCACTGTGTGTGTGTGTGTGTGGCCACAGCCATCAACTACGCCGTGTCTCTCACTCCGTCACTCATCAACAGCACAGCCCATGTACGTGTCACTGTGTGTGTGTGTGTGTCACTGTGTGTGTGTGTGTGTCACTGTGTGTGTGTGTGTGTGTCACTGTGTGTGTGTGTGGCCACAGCCATCAACTACGCCGTGTCTCTCACTCCGTCACTCATCAACAGCACAGCCCATGTACGTGTCACTGTGTGTGTGTGTGTGTCACTGTGTGTGTGTCACTGTGTGTGTGTGTGTGTGTCACTGTGTGTGTGTGTGTGTCACTGTGTGTGTGTGTGTGTCTCTGTGTGTGTGTGTGGCCACAGCCATCAACTACGCCGTGTCTCTCACACCGTCACTCATCAACAGCACAGCCCATGTACGTGTCACTGTGTGTGTGTGTGTCACTGTGTGTGTGTCACTGTGTGTGTGTGTCACTGTGTGTGTGTGTGTGTCACTGTGTGTGTGTGTGTGTGGCCACAGCCATCAACTACGCCGTGTCTCTCACTCCGTCACTCATCAACAGCACAGCCCATGTACGTGTCACTGTGTGTGTGTGTCACTGTGTGTGTGTGTCACTGTGTGTGTGTCACTGTGTGTGTGTCACTGTGTGTGTGTGTGTGTCACTGTGTGTGTGTGTCACTGTGTGTGTGTGTGTGTGGCCACAGCCATCAACTACGCCGTGTCTCTCACTCCGTCACTCATCAACAGCACAGCCCATGTACGTGTCACTGTGTGTGTGTCACTGTGTGTGTGTGTGTGTCACTGTGTGTGTGTGTGTCACTGTGTGTGTGTGTGTGTCTCTGTGTGTGTGTGTGGCCACAGCCATCAACTACGCCGTGTCTCTCACACCGTCACTCATCAACAGCACAGCCCATGTACGTGTCACTGTGTGTGTGTGTGTCACTGTGTGTGTGTCACTGTGTGTGTGTGTCACTGTGTGTGTGTGTGTGTGTCACTGTGTGTGTGTGTGTCACTGTGTGTGTGTGTGGCCACAGCCATCAACTACGCCGTGTCTCTCACTCCGTCACTCATCAACAGCACAGCCCATGTACGTGTCACTGTGTGTGTGTGTCACTGTGTGTGTGTGTCACTGTGTGTGTGTCACTGTGTGTGTGTCACTGTGTGTGTGTGTGTGTCACTGTGTGTGTGTGTCACTGTGTGTGTGTGTGTGTGGCCACAGCCATCAACTACGCCGTGTCTCTCACTCCGTCACTCATCAACAGCATAGCTCATGTACGTGTCACTGTGTGTGTGTGTCACTGTGTGTGTGTCACTGTGTGTGTGTCACTGTGTGTGTGTCACTGTGTGTGTGTCACTGTGTGTGTGTGTGTGTCACTGTGTGTGTGTGTGTCTCTGTGTGTGTGTGTGGCCACAGCCATCAACTACGCCGTGTCTCTCACTCCGTCACTCATCAACAGCACAGCCCATGTACGTGTCACTGTGTGTGTGTGTGTCACTGTGTGTGTGTCACTGTGTGTGTGTCACTGTGTGTGTGTGTGTGTCACTGTGTGTGTGTGTGTCACTGTGTGTGTGTGTGTGTCACTGTGTGTGTGTGTGTGTGGCCACAGCCATCAACTACGCCGTGTCTCTCACACCGTCACTCATCAACAGCACAGCCCATGTACGTGTCACTGTGTGTGTGTGTGTGTCACTGTGTGTGTGTCACTGTGTGTGTCACTGTGTGTGTGTGTGTGTGTCACTGTGTGTGTGTGTGTGTGTCACTGTGTGTGTGTGTGTGTGTGTCACTGTGTGTGTGTGTGTGTGTCTGTGTGTGTGTGTGTGTGTCACTGTGTGTGTGTGTGTGTCACTGTGTGTGTGTGTGTGTCACTGTGTGTGTGTGTGTGTGTCACTGTGTGTGTGTGTGTGTGTGTCACTGTGTGTGTGTGTGTGTCACTATGTGTGTGTGTGTGTCACTGTGTGTGTGTGTGTGTCACTATGTGTGTGTGTGTGTCACTGTGTGTGTGTGTGTCACTGTGTGTGTGTGTGTGTCACTGTGTGTGTGTGGCCACAGCCATCAACTACGCCGTGTCTCTCACTCCGTCACTCATCAACAGCACAGCTCATGTACGTGTCACTGTGTGTGTCACTGTGTGTGTGTGTGTCACTGTGTGTGTGTGTGTGTCACTGTGTGTGTGTGTCACTGTGTGTGTGTGTGTCACTGTGTGTGTGTGTCACTGTGTGTGTGTGTGTGTCACTGTGTGTGTGTGTCACTGTGTGTGTGTGTGTGTCACTGTGTGTGTGTCACTGTGTGTGTGTGTGTGTCACTGTGTGTGTCACTGTGTGTGTGTGTGTGGCCACAGCCATCAACTACGCCGTGTCTCTCACTCCGTCACTCATCAACAACACAGCCCATGTACGTGTCACTGTGTGTGTGTGTCACTGTGTGTGTGTCACTGTGTGTGTGGGTGTGTCACTGTGTGTGTGTGTCACTGTGTGTGTGTGTGTCACTGTGTGTGTGTGTGTCACTGTGTGTGTGTCACTGTGTGTGTGTGTGTCACTGTGTGTGTGTGGCCACAGCCATCAACTACGCCGTGTCTCTCACTCCGTCACTCATCAACAACACAGCCCATGTACGTGTCACTGTGTGTGTGTGTCACTGTGTGTGTGTGTGTGTCACTGTGTGTGTGTGTGTGTGTCACTGTGTGTGTGTGTCACTGTGTGTGTGTGTGTGTGTGTCACTGTGTGTGTGTGTGTGTGTGTCACTGTGTGTGTGTGTGTCACTGTGTGTGTGTGTGTGGCCACAGCCATCAACTACGCCGTGTCTCTCACTCCGTCACTCATCAACAGCACAGCCCATGTACGTGTCACTGTGTGTGTGTGTCACTGTGTGTGTGTCACTGTGTGTGTGTGTGTGTGTCACTGTGTGTGTGTGTCACTGTGTGTGTGTCACTGTGTGTGTGTGTGTGTGTCACTGTGTGTGTGTGTCACTGTGTGTGTGTCACTGTGTGTGTGTCACTGTGTGTGTGTGTCACTGTGTGTGTGTGTCACTGTGTGTGTGTGTCACTGTGTGTGTGTGTCACTGTGTGTGTGTCACTGTGTGTGTGTCACTGTGTGTGTCACTGTGTGTGTGTGTGTGTCACTGTGTGTGTCACTGTGTGTGTGTGTGTGTGTCACTGTGTGTGTGTGTGTGTGTGTCACTGTGTGTGTGTGTCACTGTGTGTGTGTGTCACTGTGTGTGTGTGTCACTGTGTGTGTGTGTCACTGTGTCACTGTGTGTCACTGTGTCACTGTGTGTGTGTGTGTGGCCACAGCCATCAACTACGCCGTGTCTCTCACTCCCTCACTCATCAACAGCACAGCTCATGTGGGTCTGTGTGTCACTGTGTGTGTGTGTCACTGTGTGTGTGTGTGTGTCACTGTGTGTGTGTGTGTCACTGTGTGTGTGTGTGTGTGTGTGTCACTGTGTGTGTGTGTGTGTGTCACTGTGTGTGTGTGTGTGTGTCACTGTGTGTGTGTATGTGTGTCACTGTGTGTGTGTGTGTGTGTCACTGTCTGTGTGTGTGTGTGTGTGTCACTGTGTGTGTGTGTGTGTCACTGTGTGTGTGTGTCACTGTGTGTCACTGTGTGTGTGTGTCACTGTGTGTGTGTGTGTGTGTGTGTCACTGTGTGTGTGTGTGTGTGTGTCACTGTGTGTGTGTGTCACTGTGTGTGTGTGTGTGTCACTGTGTGTGTGTGGCCGTGTCACTGTGTGTGTCACTGTGTGTGTGTGTGTGTGGCCACAGCCATCAACTACGCCGTGTCTCTCACTCCGTCACTCATCAACAGCACAGCCCATGGACGTGTCACTGTGTGTGTGTGTCACTGTGTGTGTGTGTGTGTCACTGTGTGTGTGTGTGTGTGTCACTGTGTGTGTGTGTCACTGTGTGTGTGTGTCACTGTGTGTGTGTGTCACTGTGTGTGTGTGTGTGTGTCACTGTGTGTGTGTGTGTGTGTCACTGTGTGTGTGTGTGTGTGTCACTGTGTGTCACTGTGTGTGTGTGTGTCACTGTGTGTCACTGTGTGTGTGTGTGTCACTGTGTGTCACTGTGTGTGTGTGTGTCACTGTGTGTCACTGTGTGTGTGTGTGTCACTGTGTGTCACTGTGTGTGTGTCACTGTGTGTCACTGTGTGTGTGTCACTGTGTGTGTGTGTGTGTCACTGTGTGTGTCACTGTGTGTGTGTGTGTCACTGTGTGTGTGTGTGTGTCACTGTGTGTGTGTGTGTCACTGTGTGTGTGTGTGTCACTGTGTGTGTGTGTGTGTCACTGTGTGTGTGTGTGTGTCACTGTGTGTGTGTGTGTCACTGTGTGTGTGTGTGTCACTGTGTGTGTGTGTGTCACTGTGTGTGTGTGTGTCACTGTGTGTGTGTGTGTGTGTGTCACTGTGTGTGTGTGTGTGTGTGTCACTGTGTGTGTGTGTGTGTGTGTCACTGTGTGTGTGTGTGTGTGTCACTGTGTGTGTGTGTGTGTCACTGTGTGTGTGTCACTGTGTGTGTGTGTGTGTGTCACTGTGTGTGTGTGTGTGTGTCACTGTGTGTGTGTGTGTGTGTCACTGTGTGTGTGTGTGTGTGTCACTGTGTGTGTGTCACTGTGTGTGTGTCACTGTGTCACTGTGTGTGTGTCACTGTGTGTGTGTGTGTGTGTCACTGTGTGTGTGTGTGTGTGTCACTGTGTGTGTGTCACTGTGTGTGTGTCACTGTGTGTGTGTCACTGTGTGTGTGTGTGTGTGTGTCACTGTGTGTGTGTGTGTGTGTGTCACTGTGTGTGTGTGTGTGTGTGTCACTGTGTGTGTGTGTGTGTGTGTCACTGTGTGTGTGTGTGTGTGTGTCACTGTGTGTGTGTGTGTGTGTGTCACTGTGTGTGTGTGTGTGTCACTGTGTGTGTGTGTCACTGTGTGTGTGTGTGTCACTGTGTGTGTGTGTGTCACTGTGTGTGTGTGTGTCACTGTGTGTGTGTGTGTCACTGTGTGTGTGTGTCACTGTGTGTGTGTGTCACTGTGTGCGTGTGTCACTGTGTGCGTGTGTGTCACTGTGTGTGTGTGTGTGTGTCACTGTGTGTGTGTGTGTCACTGTGTGTGTGTGCGTGTCACTGTGTGTGTGTGCGTGTCACTGTGTGTGTGTGCGTGTCACTGTGTGTGTGTGCGTGTCACTGTGTGCGTGTCACTGTGTGCGTGTCACTGTGTGTGTGTGTGTCACTGTGTGTGTGTGTGTCACTGTGTGTGTCACTGTGTGTGTGTGTCACTGTGCGTGTCACTGTGTGCGTGTCTCTGTGTGCGTGTCACTGTGTGTGTGTGTCACTGTGTGTGTCACTGTGTGTGTGTGTCACTGTGTGTGTGTGTGTGTCACTGTGTGCGTGTCACTGTGTGCGTGTCACTGTGTGCGTGTCACTGTGTGCGTGTGTCACTGTGTGCGTGTGTCACTGTGTGTGTGTGTCACTGTGTGTGTGTGTCACTGTGTGTGTGTGTGTGTCACTGTGTGTGTGTGTGTGTCACTGTGTGTGTGTGTGTGTCACTGTGTGTGTGTGTGTGTGTCACTGTGTGTGTGTGTGTGTCACTGTGTGTGTGTGTGTCACTGTGTGTGTGTGTGTGTCACTGTGTGTGTGTGTCACTGTGTGTGTGTGTGTCACTGTGTGTGTGTGTGTGTCACTGTGTGTGTGTGTGTGTGTCACTGTGTGTGTGTCACTGTGTGTGTGTGTGTGTGTCACTGTGTGTGTGTGTGTGTGTCACTGTGTGTGTGTCACTGTGTGTGTGTGTCACTGTGTGTGTGTCACTGTGTGTGTGTCACTGTGTGTGTGTGTGTCACTGTGTGTGTGTCACTGTGTGTGTGTGTGTCACTGTGTGCGTGTCACTGTGTGCGTGTCACTGTGTGTGCGTGTCACTGTGTGCGTGTGTGTCACTGTGTGCGTGTCACTGTGTGCGTGTCACTGTGTGCGTGTCACTGTGTGCGTGTCACTGTGCGTGTCACTGTGTGCGTGTGTCAGTGTCACTGTGTGCGTGTGTCAGTGTCACTGTGTGTGTGTGTGTCACTGTGTGTGTGTGTGTCACTGTGTGTGTGTGTCACTGTGTGTGTCACTGTGTGTGTGTGTGTCACTGTGTGTGTGTGTGTCACTGTGTGTGTGTGTGTCACTGTGTGTGTGTGTGTCACTGTGTGTGTGTGTCACTGTGTGTGTGTGTCACTGTGTGTGTGTCACTGTGTGTGTGTGTGTCACTGTGTGTGTGTGTGTCACTGTGTGTGTGTGTGTGTCACTGTGTGTGTCACTGTGTGTGTGTCACTGTGTGTGTGTGTGTCACTGTGTGTGTGTGTGTCACTGTGTGTGTGTGTGTCACTGTGTGTGTGTGTCACTGTGTGTGTGTGTGTCACTGTGTGTGTGTGTGTCACTGTGTGTGTGTGTGTCACTGTGTGTGTGTCACTGTGTGTGTGTCACTGTGTGTGTGTGTGTCACTGTGTGTGTGTGTGTCACTGTGTGTGTGTGTGTCACTGTGTGTGTGTGTCACTGTGTGTGTGTGTCACTGTGTGTGTGTGTGTGTGTCACTGTGTGTGTGTGTGTGTGTCACTGTGTGTGTGTGTGTGTGTCACTGTGTGTGTGTGTGTGTCACTGTGTGTGTGTCACTGTGTGTGTGTGTGTGTGTCACTGTGTGTGTGTGTGTGTCACTGTGTGTGTGTGTGTCACTGTGTGTGTCACTGTGTGTGTGTGTCACTGTGTGTGTGTCACACAGCATGTGCTGTTCTACGACGCTGGAGCGAGTGGCGCTTCAGCGTCCATCGTCACGTTCCAGACGGTGAAGAGTCAGCCTCACGTCACCGTGCGCGGAGTTGGGTCAGTCACTCAGTCACTCAGTCAGTCACTTAGTCACTCAGTCACTCAGTCAGTCAGTCAGTCACTCAGTCAGTCAGTCAGTCAGTCAGTCGCTCGCTCGCTCGCTCAGTCGCTCGCTCACTCAGTCAGTCACTCGCTCACTCAGTCAGTCAGTCGCTCAGTCATTCACTCAGTCACTCAGTCACTCACTCAGTCACTCAGTCACTCAGTCACTCACTCAGTCACTCAGTCAGTCACTCACGCAGTCACTCACTCAGTCACTCACTCAGTCACTCAGTTACTCGCTCAGTCACTCACTCAGTCACTCGCTCAGTCACTCACTCAGGCACTCACTCAGTCACTCACTCAGTCACTCGCTCAGTCACTCACTCAGTCACTCAGTTACTCACTCAGGCACTCACTCAGTCACTCACTCAGTCACTCGCTTACTCGCTCAGTCACTCGCTCAGTCACTCGCTCAGTCACTCACTCAGTCACTCAGTTACTCACTCAGGCACTCACTCAGTCACTCGCTCAGTCACTCACTCAGTCACTCGCTTACTCGCTCAGTCACTCGCTCAGTCACTCACTCAGTCACTCAGTTACTCACTCAGTCGCTCGCTCACTCAGTCACTCACTCAGTCACTCAGTTACTCAGTCACTCACTCAGTCACTCAGTTACTCGCTCAGTCACTCACTCAGTCACTCACTCAGTCACTCAGTTACTCGCTCAGTCACTCACTCAGTCACTCACTCAGTCACTCAGTCACTCAGTCACTCACTCAGTCACTCACTCAGTCACTCAGTTACTCGCTCAGTCACTCACTCAGTCACTCACTCAGTCACTCACTCAGTCACTCAGTTACTCACTCAGTCACTCAGTTACTCGCTCAGTCACTCACTCAGTCACTCACTCAGTCACTCAGTCACTCAGTCACTCACTCAGTCACTCACTCAGTCACTCAGTTACTCGCTCAGTCACTCACTCAGTCACTCACTCAGTCACTCACTCAGTCACTCAGTTACTCACTCAGTCACTCACTCAGTCACTCGCTCAGTCACTCACTCAGGCACTCACTCAGTCACTCACTCAGTCACTCAGTTACTCACTCAGTCGCTCGCTCAGTCGCTCACTCACTCAGTCACTCACTCAGTCACTCACTAAGTCACTCAGTTACTCACTCAGTCGCTCGCTCAGTCGCTCGCTCACTCAGTCACTCACTCAGTCACTCACTAAGTCACTCACTAAGTCACTCACTCAGTCACTCACTATGTCACTCACCCACTCACTCACTAAGTCACTCAGTCGCTCGCTCAGACGGTGAAGAGTCAGAGAGACACTCAGCCTCACGTCACCGTGCGCGGAGTTGGGTCAGTCACTCAGTCAGTCAGTCAGTCTATTAGTCAGTCAGTCAGTCACCCAGTCACTTAGTCACTCACTCACTCAGTTAATCAGTCACTTAGTCAGTCACTCAGTCACTCAGTCAGTCAGTCAGTCACTCAGTCAGTCAGTCACTCAGTCAGTCAGTCACTCACTCAGTCAATCACTCAGTCAGTCAGTCAGTCACTCAGTCACTCAGTCACTCGGTTCTCTCTCTGTCTCTGTGTGTGTCTCTGTGTCTCTCTGTGTCTCTCTGCGTGTCTCTCTGCGTGTCTCTCTGCGTGTCTCTCTGCGCGTCTCTCTGCGTGTCTCTCTGCGTGTGTCTCTGCGTGTCTCTCTGCGTGTCTCTCTGCGCGTCTCTCTGCGCGTCTCTCTGCGCGTCTCTCTGCGCGTCTCTCTGCGCGTGTCTCTGCGCGTGTCTCTGCGCGTCTCTCTGCGCGTCTCTCTGCGCGTCTCTCTGCGCGTGTCTCTGCGCGTCTCTCTGCGCGTCTCTCTGCGCGTCTCTCTGCGCGTCTCTCTGCGCGTCTCTCTGCGCGTCTCTCTGCGCGTCTCTCTGCGCGTCTCTCTGCGCGTCTCTCTGCGTGTCTCTCTGCGTCTCTCTGCGTGTCTCTCTGCGTGTCTCTCTGCGCGTCTCTCTGCGTGTCTCTCTGCGTGTCTCTCTGCGTGTCTCTCTGCGTGTCTCTCTGCGTGTCTCTCTGCGTGTCTCTCTGCGTGTCTCTCTGCGTGTCTCTCTGCGTGTCTCTCTGCGTGTCTCTCTGCGTGTCTCTCTGCGTGTCTCTCTGCGTGTGTCTCTGCGTGTCTCTCTGCGTGTGTCTCTGCGTGTCTCTCTGCGTGTGTCTCTGCGTGTCTCTCTGCGCGTCTCTCTGCGTGTCTCTCTGCGTGTCTCTCTGCGTGTCTCTCTGCGTGTCTCTCTGCGCGTCTCTCTGCGCGTCTCTCTGCGTGTCTCTCTGCGTGTCTTTCTGCGCGTCTCTCTGCGCGTCTCTCTGCGCGTCTCTCTGCGCGTCTCTCTGCGCGTCTCTCTGCGCGTCTCTCTGCGTGTCTCTCTGCGTGTCTCTCTGCGTGTCTCTGTGCGTGTCTCTGTGCGTGTCTCTCTGCGTGTCTCTCTGCGTGTCTCTCTGCGTGTCTCTCTGCGTGTCTCTCTGCGTGTCTCTCTGCGCGTCTCTCTGCGCGTCTCTCTGCGCGTCTCTCTGCGTGTCTCTCTATTAGTCAGTCAGTCACCCAGTCACTTAGTCACTCACTCACTCACTCAGTTAATCAGTCACTCAGTCAGTCAGTCAGTCACTCACTCAGTCAGTCAGTCAGTCACTCACTCAGTCAGTCAGTCAGTCACTCACTCACTCACTCAGTCAGTCAGTCAGTCACTCACTCAGTCAGTCAGTCAGTCACTCACTCACTCAGTCACTCTCTCTGTCTCTGTGTGTCTCTCTGTGTCTCTCTGTGTGTCTCTCTGCGTGTCTCTCTGCGTGTCTCTCTGCGTGTCTCTCTGCGTGTCTCTCTGCGTGTCTCTGTGCGTGTCTCTGTGTGTGTCTGTGTGTCTCTCTGTGTCTCTCTGTGTCTCTCTGCGTGTCTCTGTGCGTGTCTCCGCGCGTCTCGCAGCTACGACCCCACTCTTGGCGGTATCGAGATCGACCTCCGACTCCGCTCGCTCCTCTCCCAGCGCTTCCTGGAGGCAGCCGCGGCAAAGTCACCATCATCACCATCATCACCATCGTCGCCATCGTCACCATCGTCACCATCGTCACCATCACCATCATCATCGTCACCATCATCGCCACCACCATCGTCATTGTTGTCATCTCTGCTGGCTGGCAGTGCGCGTGCCCAGAGCAAGCTGCTGCGCGAGGCCGAGCGCCTGAAGGTTGTGCTGAGCGCCAACGCTGAACACCACCGCTCAGGTGGGGAACGCTCGCTCGCCCGCTCGCTCGCTCGCTCACCTCGCCCGCCCGCTCTCCCGTCCGCTCGCTCACTCACTCACTCACTCATTCGCTCACTCGCTCGCTCGCTCACTCACTCACTCGCTCACTCGCCCGCCCGCTCTCCCGTCCGCTCGCTCACTCACTCACTCACTCATTCGCTCACTCGCTCGCTCGCTCACTCACTCACTCGCTCACTCGCCCGCCCCGCTCTCCCGTCCGCTCGCTCGCTCACTCACTCGCTCACTCACTCGCTCACTCGCCCGCCCGCTCTCCCGTCCGCTCGCTCGCTCGCTCGCTCACTCGCTCACTCACTCACTCACTCACTCGCTCACCTCGCGCCGCCCCGCTCTCCCCGTCCGCTCGCTCGCTCGCTCGCTCGCTCGCTCGCTCGCTCGCTCGCTCGCTCCCGCTCACTCGCTCACGTCGGCCCGCCCCCGCTCTCCCGTCCGCTCGCTCGCTCTGTGTGTGTGTGACACTGTGTGTGTGACACTGTGTGACACTGTGTGACACTGTGTGTGTGACACTGTGTGTGTGACACTGTGTGTGTGACTGTGTGTGTGACACTGTGTGTGTGACACTGTGTGTGTGACACTGTGTGTGTGACACTGTGTGTGTGACACTGTGTGTGTGACACTGTGTGTGTGACACTGT
>NW_027614108.1:25000-29923 GCF_965212315.1 Lampetra planeri
GAGTGGTGGGGGTGAAGTGGTGGGGTGAGTGTGTGAGTGGTGAGTGGTGAGTGGTGAGTGAGTGGGGTGAGTGAGTGGCTCAGCCTGTTCATGACGCACTCCTAACAGCGCAGATGAGCATGGTGAGTGAGTGGGGGTGAGTGAGTGGGGGGGTGAGGTGAGTGGGGTGAGTGGGGTGAGTGAGTGGGGTGAGTGAGTGGGGTGAGTGAGTGGGGTGAGTGAGTGGGGTGAGTGAGTGGGGTGAGTGAGTGGGAGTGAGTGAGAGGAGTGAGTGGGGTGAGTGTGGGGTGAGTGAGTGGGGTGAGTGGGGTGAGTGGGGGGTGAGGTGAGTGGTGAGGTGAGTGGGGTGAGTGAGTGGGGTGAGTGGGGGGTGAGGTGAGTGGTGAGTGAGTGGGGTGAGTGAGTGGGGTGAGTGTGGGGTGAGTGTGGGGTGAGTGAGTGGGGTGAGTGGGGTGAGTGGGGGGGTGAGGTGAGTGGTGAGTGAGTGGGGTGAGTGAGTGGGGTGAGTGAGTGGGGTGGTGAGTGAGTGGGGTGAGTGAGTGGGGTGAGTGAGTGGGGTGAGTGTGGGGTGAGTGGTGAGTGAGTGGTGAGTGTGGGGTGAGTGTGGGGTGAGTGTGGTGAGTGGGGTGAGTGTGGGGTGAGTGAGTGGGGTGAGTGGTGAGTGAGTGGGGTGAGTGAGTGGGGTGAGTGGTGAGTGAGTGGGGTGAGTGAGTGGGGTGAGTGTGGGGTGGGTGAGTGGTGGGTGAGTGGTGGGGTGAGTGGTGGGGTGAGTGTGGGGTGAGTGTGGGGTGAGTGGGTGGGGTGAGTGGGTGTGGTGAGTGAGTGAGTGGGGTGAGTGGTGGGGTGAGTGGTGAGTGAGTGGGGTGAGTGGTGAGTGAGTGGGGTGAGTGAGTGGGGTGAGTGAGTGGGGGTGAGTGGTGGGGTGAGTGGTGAGTGGTGAGTGGTGAGTGGTGAGTGGTGAGTGGTGAGTGAGTGGGGTGAGTGAGTGGCTCAGCCTGTTCATGACGCACTCCTAACAGCGCAGATGAGCATGGTGAGTGAGTGGGGTGAGTGAGTGGGGGGTGAGGTGAGTGGGGTGAGTGGGGTGAGTGAGTGGGGTGAGTGAGTGGGGTGAGTGAGTGGGGTGAGTGAGTGGGGTGAGTGAGTGGGGTGAGTGGTGAGTGAGTGGGGTGAGTGGTGAGTGAGTGGGGTGAGTGGTGAGTGAGTGGGGTGAGTGAGTGGGGTGAGTGAGTGGGGGGTGAGGTGAGTGGGGTGAGTGAGTGGGGGGTGAGGTGAGTGGTGAGTGAGTGGTGAGTGAGTGGGGTGAGTGAGTGGGGTGAGTGAGTGGGGTGAGTGAGTGGGGTGAGTGAGTGGGGTGAGTGAGTGGGGTGAGTGAGTGGGGGTGAGTGAGTGGGGGTGAGTGAGTGGGGTGAGTGAGTGGGGTGAGTGAGTGGGGTGAGTGAGTGGGGGGGTGAGTTGGGAGAGTTAGCCGCTCACCTCGCTCACTCACTCATACACTCACCCACTCGCTCACTCACCTCACTATCGCTCACTCCACACCACCTACCCACTCATTCACTCACTCACTCATACACTCACTCACTCGCCCCACTCGCTCACTCGCTCACCCACCCACCCACCTACCCACTCATTCACTCACTCACTCCACTCACCCACTCACTCGCTCACCCGCCCACCTACCCACTCACTCATACACTCACTCACTCACCCCACTCACTCGCTCACCCGCCCACACCTACCCACTCACTCATACACTCACTCACTCACCCACTCGCTCACTCGCTCACCTCACCACCCACCTACCCACTCATTCACTCACCCACCCACTCACCTCGCTCACCCCGCCCACCTACCCACTCAACTCATACACTCACTCACTCACCCCACCTCGCTCACCTCCGCTCACACCCACCCACCTACCCACTCAACTCATTCACTCACCCACTCACTCACACTCGCTCACACCCACCCACCTACCCTACTCACTCATTCACTCACCCACCAACTCACTCCGCACGTCCCGCCACACTACCCACTCACTCTATACACTCACTCTCACTCACCCACTCGCTCACCGAACTCTCGCTCGCTCACCACCCCACCTACCCACTCACTCATTCACTCACCCACTCACTCACTCTCGCCTCACCGCCGCCCACGCTACCCACTCACTCATACACTCACTCACCCCACTCGCTCACTCGCTCGCTCACCCCACCCACTCTACCCATCTCACTCATTCACTTCACCCACTCACTCACTCGCTCACTCCACCCACCTACCACACTCACTCTCACCTCATTCACTCACCCACTCACTCACGCACTCACCCGCCCACCTACCCACTCACGTCATACACTCACTCACCCACTCGCTCACTCGGCTCACCCACCCACCTACCCACGTCACTCACTCACTCACCCACTCGCTCACTCACCCGCCCACCTACCCACTCACTCATTACACTCACTCACTCACCCACTCGCTCACCCACCTCCACCCACCTACCCACTCACTCATACACTCACTCACTCACCCACTCACTCGCTCACGACCGCCCACACCTACCCACTCACTCATTCACTCACTCACTCACCCACTCCTCACTAGCACGACGTCGCTCACCCACCAGCCACCTACCCACTTCATTCACTCACTCACTCACCCACTCGCTCACGTCGCTTCGCACACCCAACCCACCCACCTAACCTCACTCACTCATACACTCACTCACTCACCCACTCGCTCACGTCACGCCCGCCCACCTACCCACTCACTCATACACTCCACATCACTCACTCTCACGTCGCCTCACCTCGCCCATCTACCCACGTCACTCAATACACTCACTCACCCACTCACCTCGCTCACCTCGCTCCACCTACCCACTCACTCATACACTCACTCTCACTCACCCACTCGCTCACTCGCCGTCACTCCACCCACCACCTACCCACTCATTCACTCACTCACCCACTTCACTCGCTCACCCCGCCCACCACTACCCACTCACTCATTCACTCACTCACTCACACCACTCGCTCACTCGCTCACCCCGCCCACCTACCCACTCATTCACTCACTCACTCTCCCACTCACTCGCTCACCCACCCACCTACCCACTCATTCACTCACTCACTCACTCTCACTCCACCCACTCGACTCGCTCACCCGCCCACCTACCCACTCATTCACTCACTCACCCACTCACTCGCTCACAGCCCGCCCACCTACCCACTCACTCATACACTCACTCACTCACCCACTCGCTCACGTCTCGCTCACCCCACCCACCCACCTACCCACTCACTCATACACCTCACTCACTCACCCCACTCGCTCACTCACCCGCCCACCTACCCACTCACTCATACACTCACTCACTCACTCACCCACTCACTCGCTCACACCCGCCCACCTACCCACTCACTCATACACTCACTCACTCACCCACCCTCACTCGTCACTCGCTCACCCACCCACCCACCTACCCACTCACTCATACACTCACTCACTCACCCACTCGCTCACCTCACCCGCCCACCTACCCACTCACTCATACACTCACTCACTCACCCACTCGCCTCACCCCGCCCATCTACCCACTCACTCATACACTCACTCACCCACTCGCTCACCTCGCTCACCCACCCACCTACCCACTCATTCATCACTCACTCACTCACCCACTCACTCGCTCACACCCGCCCCACCTACCCACTCACTCATACACTCACTCACTCACCCACTCGCTCACTCGCTCACCCACCCACCTACCCACTCATTCACTCACTCACTCACTCACGCCACTCACTCGCTCACCCGCCCACCTACCCACTCACTCATACACTCACTCACTCACCCACTCGCCACTCGCTCACCTCGCTCACCCACCCACCTACCCACTCATTCACTCACTCACCCACTCACCTCGCTCACCCGCCCACCTACCCACTCACTCATACACTCACTCACTCACCCACTCGCTCACTCGCTCACCCACCCACCTACCCACTCATTCACTCACTCACCACCCACTCACTCGCTCACCCGCCCACCTACCCACCCACTCATTCACCCACTCACTCACTCATGAGCATGGTGAGTTGAGGGGTGAGTGGGGTGAGTTGTGGGGTGAGTGGGGTGAGTTGTGGGGTGAGTGGGGTGAGTTGTGGGGTGAGTGGGGTGAGTGAGTGGTGGGGTGAGTGAGTGGTGGGGTGAGAGTGTGGGGTGAGTGGTGGGGTGAGTGTGGGGTGAGTGAGTGGGGTGAGTGAGTGAGTGGGGGTGAGTGAGTGAGTGGGGTGAGTGAGTGGGGTGAGTGAGTGGGGTGAGTGAGTGGGGTGAGTGAGTGGGGTGAGTGGTGAGTGAGTGGCTCAGCCTGTTCATGATGCCCTCCTCACAGCACAGATGAGCATGGTGAGTGTGGGGTGAGTTGTGGGGTGAGTGGGGGGTGAGTGGGGTGAGTGGGGGGTGAGTGGGGTGAGTGTTAGCCGCTCACGTCGCTCACTTCACTCACACACTCACTCATACACTCACTCATACACTCACTCACTCATACACTCACCCACTCATACACTCACTCATACACTCACCCACTCATACACTCACTCACTCACTCATACACTCACTCACCCACTCATACACTCACTCACTCACTCACACACTCACTCACTCATTCACACACTCATACACTCACTCACTCATACACTCACTCACTCACTCACCCACTCACTCACACACTCACCCACTCACTCATACACTCACTCACTCATACTCACTCACTCACTCATACACTCATTCACTCACTCACTCACTCACTCACTCATACACTCACTCATTCACTCACTCACTCACTCATACACTCACTCACTCATACACTCACTCATACACTCACTCATACACTCACTCACTCATACACTCACT
>NW_027614109.1:0-7500 GCF_965212315.1 Lampetra planeri
ACGCAAAAATGAGCGATTTCCCAGCTCGATGGAATTCGGAGCGAGAGAAACGATGCCCCGTAACGCACATGAGAGCAATCCCGGCCAATTTCTCCCGTTTGATGGGGTCTATGTGTACAAATTTTGACTTTTTTGAGTGCACGTGCCAATCTGCTGGAAAAGCCTGTGGAAGTTTCACGGCGTTCGTACGATATTTGGCGACGCAAAAATGAGCGATTTCCCAGCTCGATGGAATTCGGCGCGACAGAAACGATGCCCCGTAACGCACATGAGAGCAATCCGGGCCAATTTCTTCCCGTTTGATGGGGTCTATGTGTAAAAATTTTGACTTTTTTGAGTGCAGGTGCAAATCTGCTGGAAAAGCCTGTGGAAGTTTCACGGCGTTCGTACGATATTTGGCGACGCAAAAATGAGCGATTTCCAAGCTCGATGGAATTCGGAGCGAGAGAAACGATGCCCCGTAACGCACATGAGAGCAATCCGGGCCAATTTCTCCCGTTTGATGGGGTCTATGTGTACAAATTTTGACTTTTTTGAGTGCAGGTGCAAATCTGCTGAAAAAGCCTGTGGAAGTTTCACGGCGTTCGTACGATATTTGGCGACGCAAAAATGAGCGATTTCCCAGCTCGAGAGAATTCGGCGCGAGAGAAACGATGCCCCGTAACGCACATGAGAGCAATCCGGGCCAATTTCTCCCGTTTGATGGGGTCTATGTGTAAAAATTTTGACTTTTTTGAGTGCAGGTGCAAATCTGCTGGAAAAGCCTGTGGAAGTTTCACGGCGTTCGTACGATATTTGGCGACGCAAAAATGAGCGATTTCCAAGCTCGATGGAATTCGGAGCGAGAGAAACGATGCCCCGTAACGCACATGAGAGCAATCCGGGCCAATTTCTCCCGTTTGATGGGGTCTATGTGTAAAAATTTTGACTTTTTTGAGTGCAGGTGCAAATCTGCTGGAAAAGCCTGTGGAAGTTTCACGGCGTTCGTACGATATTTGGCGACGCAAAAATGAGCGATTTCCCAGCTCGATGGAATTCGGCGCGGAGAGAAACGATGCCCCGTAACGCACATGAGAGCAATCCGGCCAATTTCTCCCGTTTGATGGGGTCTATGTGTAAAAAATTTTGACTTTTTTGAGTGCACGTGCAAATCTGCTGAAAAAGCCTGTGGAAGTTTCACGGCGTTCGTACGATATTTGGCGACGCAAAAATGAGCGATTTCCCAGCTCGATGGAATTCGGCGCGACAGAAACGATGCCCCGTAACGCACATGAGAGCAATCCGGGCCAATTTCTCCCGTTTGATGGGGTCTATGTGTAAAAATTTTGACTTTTTTGAGTGCAGGTGCAAATCTGCTGGAAAAGCCTGTGGAAGTTTCACGGCGTTCGTACGATATTTGGCGACGCAAAAATGAGCGATTTCCAAGCTCGATGGAATTCGGAGCGAGAGAAACGATGCCCCGTAACGCACATGAGAGCAATCCGGGCCAATTTCTCCCGTTTGATGGGGTCTATGTGTAAAAATTTTGACTTTTTGGAGTGCAGGTGCAAATCTGCTGAAAAAGCCTGTGGAAGTTTCACGGCGTTCGTACGATATTTGGCGACGCAAAAATGAGCGATTTCCCAGCTCGAGAGAATTCGGCGCGAGAGAAACGATGCCCCGTAACGCACATGAGAGCAATCCGGGCCAATTTCTCCCGTTTGATGGGGTCTATGTGTAAAAATTTTGACTTTTTTGAGTGCACGTGCAAATCTGCTGGAAAAGCCTGTGGAAGTTTCACGGCGTTCGTACGATATTTGGCGACGCAAAAATGAGCGATTTCCCAGCTCGATGGAATTCGGCGCGAGAGAAACGATGCCCCGTAACGCACATGAGAGCAATCCCGGCCAATTTCTCCCGTTTGATGGGGTCTATGTGTAAAAATTTTGACTTTTTTGAGTGCACGTGCAAATCTGCTGGAAAAGCCTGTGGAAGTTTCACGGCGTTCGTACGATATTTGGCGACGCAAAAATGAGCGATTTCCCAGCTCGATGGAATTCGGCGCGACAGAAACGATGCCCCGTAACGCACATGAGAGCAATCCGGGCCAATTTCTCCCGTTTGATGGGGTCTATGTGTAAAAATTTTGACTTTTTTGAGTGCACGTGCAAATCTGCTGAAAAAGCCTGTGGAAGTTTCACGGCGTTCGTACGATATTTGGCGACGCAAAAATGAGCGATTTCCCAGCTCGAGAGAATTCGGCGCGAGAGAAACGATGCCCCGTAACGCACATGAGAGCAATCCGGGCCAATTTCTCCCGTTTGATGGGGGTCTATGTGTACAAATTTTGACTTTTTTGAGTGCACGTGCAAATCTGCTGAAAAAGCCTGTGGAAGTTTCACGGCGTTCGTACGATATTTGGCGACGCAAAAATGAGCGATTTCCCAGCTCGATGGAATTCGGCGCGACAGAAACGATGCCCCGTAACGCACATGAGAGCAATCCGGGCCAATTTCTCCCGTTTGATGGGGTCTATGTGTAAAAATTTTGACTTTTTTGAGTGCACGTGCAAATCTGCTGAAAAAGCCTGTGGAAGTTTCACGGCGTTCGTACGATATTTGGCGACGCAAAAATGAGCGATTTCCCAGCTCGAGAGAATTCGGCGCGAGAGAAACGATGCCCCGTAACGCACATGAGAGCAATCCGGGCCAATTTCTCCCGTTTGATGGGGGTCTATGTGTAAAAATTTTGACTTTTTTGAGTGCAGGTGCAAATCTGCTGGAAAAGCCTGTGGAAGTTTCACGGCGTTCGTACGATATTTGGCGACGCAAAAATGAGCGATTTCCCAGCTCGATGGAATTCGGAGCGAGAGAAACGATGCCCCGTAACGCACATGAGAGCAATCCCGGCCAATTTCTCCCGTTTGATGGGGTCTATGTGTACAAATTTTGACTTTTTTGAGTGCACGTGCCAATCTGCTGAAAAAGCCTGTGGAAGTTTCACGGCGTTCGTACGATATTTGGCGACGCAAAAATGAGCGATTTCCCAGCTCGATGGAATTCGGCGCGAGAGAAACGATGCCCCGTAACGCACATGAGAGCAATCCCGGCCAATTTCTCCCGTTTGATGGGGTCTATGTGTAAAAATTTTGACTTTTTTGAGTGCACGTGCAAATCTGCTGAAAAAGCCTGTGGAAGTTTCACGGCGTTCGTACGATATTTGGCGACGCAAAAATGAGCGATTTCCCAGCTCGATGGAATTCGGAGCGAGAGAAACGATGCCCCGTAACGCACATGAGAGCAATCCCGGCCAATTTCTCCCGTTTGATGGGGGTCTATGTGTAAAAATTTTGACTTTTTTGAGTGCACGTGCAAATCTGCTGAAAAAGCCTGTGGAAGTTTCACGGCGTTCGTACGATATTTGGCGACGCAAAAATGAGCGATTTCCCAGCTCGAGAGAATTCGGCGCGAGAGAAACGATGCCCCGTAACGCACATGAGAGCAATCCGGGCCAATTTCTCCCGTTTGATGGGGTCTATGTGTAAAAATTTTGACTTTTTTGAGTGCACGTGCAAATCTGCTGGAAAAGCCTGTGGAAGTTTCACGGCGTTCGTACGATATTTGGCGACGCAAAAATGAGCGATTTCCCAGCTCGATGGAATTCGGCGCGACAGAAACGATGCCCCGTAACGCACATGAGAGCAATCCGGGCCAATTTCTCCCGTTTGATGGGGTCTATGTGTAAAAATTTTGACTTTTTTGAGTGCAGGTGCAAATCTGCTGAAAAAGCCTGTGGAAGTTTCACGGCGTTCGTACGATATTTGGCGACGCAAAAATGAGCGATTTCCCAGCTCGAGAGAATTCGGCGCGAGAGAAACGATGCCCCGTAACGCACATGAGAGCAATCCGGGCCAATTTCTCCCGTTTGATGGGGTCTATGTGTACAAATTTTGACTTTTTTGAGTGCACGTGCAAATCTGCTGAAAAAGCCTGTGGAAGTTTCACGGCGTTCGTACGATATTTGGCGACGCAAAAATGAGCGATTTCCCAGCTCGATGGAATTCGGCGCGAGAGAAACGATGCCCCGTAACGCACATGAGAGCAATCCGGGCCAATTTCTCCCGTTTGATGGGGTCTATGTGTAAAAATTTTGACTTTTTTGAGTGCAGGTGCAAATCTGCTGAAAAAGCCTGTGGAAGTTTCACGGCGTTCGTACGATATTTGGCGACGCAAAAATGAGCGATTTCCCAGCTCGAGAGAATTCGGCGCGAGAGAAACGATGCCCCGTAACGCACATGAGAGCAATCCGGGCCAATTTCTCCCGTTTGATGGGGTCTATGTGTAAAAATTTTGACTTTTTTGAGTGCAGGTGCAAATCTGCTGGAAAAGCCTGTGGAAGTTTCACGGCGTTCGTACGATATTTGGCGACGCAAAAATGAGCGATTTCCCAGCTCGATGGAATTCGGAGCGAGAGAAACGATGCCCCGTAACGCACATGAGAGCAATCCCGGCCAATTTCTCCCGTTTGATGGGGTCTATGTGTACAAATTTTGACTTTTTTGAGTGCACGTGCCAATCTGCTGGAAAAGCCTGTGGAAGTTTCACGGCGTTCGTACGATATTTGGCGACGCAAAAATGAGCGATTTCCCAGCTCGATGGAATTCGGCGCGAGAGAAACGATGCCCCGTAACGCACATGAGAGCAATCCCGGCCAATTTCTCCCGTTTGATGGGGTCTATGTGTAAAAATTTTGACTTTTTTGAGTGCACGTGCAAATCTGCTGAAAAAGCCTGTGGAAGTTTCACGGCGTTCGTACGATATTTGGCGACGCAAAAATGAGCGATTTCCCAGCTCGATGGAATTCGGAGCGAGAGAAACGATGCCCCGTAACGCACATGAGAGCAATCCCGGCCAATTTCTCCCGTTTGATGGGGTCTATGTGTAAAAATTTTGACTTTTTTGAGTGCACGTGCAAATCTGCTGGAAAAGCCTGTGGAAGTTTCACGGCGTTCGTACGATATTTGGCGACGCAAAAATGAGCGATTTCCCAGCTCGAGAGAATTCGGCGCGAGAGAAACGATGCCCCGTAACGCACATGAGAGCAATCCGGGCCAATTTCTCCCGTTTGATGGGGTCTATGTGTAAAAATTTTGACTTTTTTGAGTGCACGTGCAAATCTGCTGGAAAAGCCTGTGGAAGTTTCACGGCGTTCGTACGATATTTGGCGACGCAAAAATGAGCGATTTCCCAGCTCGATGGAATTCGGCGCGAGAGAAACGATGCCCCGTAACGCACATGAGAGCAATCCCGGCCAATTTCTCCCGTTTGATGGGGTCTATGTGTACAAATTTTGACTTTTTTGAGTGCACGTGCAAATCTGCTGAAAAAGCCTGTGGAAGTTTCACGGCGTTCGTACGATATTTGGCGACGCAAAAATGAGCGATTTCCCAGCTCGATGGAATTCGGAGCGAGAGAAACGATGCCCCGTAACGCACATGAGAGCAATCCCGGCCAATTTCTCCCGTTTGATGGGGTCTATGTGTACAAATTTTGACTTTTTTGAGTGCAGGTGCAAATCTGCTGAAAAAGCCTGTGGAAGTTTCACGGCGTTCGTACGATATTTGGCGACGCAAAAATGAGCGATTTCCCAGCTCGAGAGAATTCGGCGCGAGAGAAACGATGCCCCGTAACGCACATGAGAGCAATCCGGGCCAATTTCTCCCGTTTGATGGGGTCTATGTGTAAAAATTTTGACTTTTTTGAGTGCAGGTGCAAATCTGCTGGAAAAGCCTGTGGAAGTTTCACGGCGTTCGTACGATATTTGGCGACGCAAAAATGAGCGATTTCCAAGCTCGATGGAATTCGGAGCGAGAGAAACGATGCCCCGTAACGCACATGAGAGCAATCCGGGCCAATTTCTCCCGTTTGATGGGGTCTATGTGTAAAAATTTTGACTTTTTTGAGTGCAGGTGCAAATCTGCTGGAAAAGCCTGTGGAAGTTTCACGGCGTTCGTACGATATTTGGCGACGCAAAAATGAGCGATTTCCCAGCTCGATGGAATTCGGCGCGAGAGAAACGATGCCCCGTAACGCACATGAGAGCAATCCCGGCCAATTTCTCCCGTTTGATGGGGTCTATGTGTAAAAATTTTGACTTTTTTGAGTGCACGTGCAAATCTGCTGAAAAAGCCTGTGGAAGTTTCACGGCGTTCGTACGATATTTGGCGACGCAAAAATGAGCGATTTCCCAGCTCGATGGAATTCGGAGCGAGAGAAACGATGCCCCGTAACGCACATGAGAGCAATCCCGGCCAATTTCTCCCGTTTGATGGGGTCTATGTGTACAAATTTTGACTTTTTTGAGTGCACGTGCAAATCTGCTGAAAAAGCCTGTGGAAGTTTCACGGCGTTCGTACGATATTTGGCGACGCAAAAATGAGCGATTTCCCAGCTCGAGAGAATTCGGCGCGAGAGAAACGATGCCCCGTAACGCACATGAGAGCAATCCGGGCCAATTTCTCCCGTTTGATGGGGTCTATGTGTACAAATTTTGACTTTTTTGAGTGCACGTGCAAATCTGCTGAAAAAGCCTGTGGAAGTTTCACGGCGTTCGTACGATATTTGGCGACGCAAAAATGAGCGATTTCCCAGCTCGATGGAATTCGGCGCGAGAGAAACGATGCCCCGTAACGCACATGAGAGCAATCCGGGCCAATTTCTCCCGTTTGATGGGGTCTATGTGTAAAAATTTTGACTTTTTTGAGTGCAGGTGCAAATCTGCTGAAAAAGCCTGTGGAAGTTTCACGGCGTTCGTACGATATTTGGCGACGCAAAAATGAGCGATTTCCCAGCTCGATGGAATTCGGAGCGAGAGAAACGATGCCCCGTAACGCACATGAGAGCAATCCCGGCCAATTTCTCCCGTTTGATGGGGTCTATGTGTACAAATTTTGACTTTTTTGAGTGCACGTGCCAATCTGCTGGAAAAGCCTGTGGAAGTTTCACGGCGTTCGTACGATATTTGGCGACGCAAAAATGAGCGATTTCCCAGCTCGATGGAATTCGGCGCGAGAGAAACGATGCCCCGTAACGCACATGAGAGCAATCCGGGCCAATTTCTCCCGTTTGATGGGGTCTATGTGTAAAAATTTTGACTTTTTTGAGTGCAGGTGCAAATCTGCTGGAAAAGCCTGTGGAAGTTTCATCCGACGAAAAAAGCACGTTCTCGAGAAAGCAGGAGAGCTAAGTCATTCACAAATTAGCTGGATTTGGCTTGTGGTTCGTTTCCCAAGTAACAGAGCGGCATCAACCTTTAAGTGCACGCCAGTACATCCCCGTGGGATACAGGGGGTCTCGGCGGACTTTGCTCGGGGGAAAAACGTCGAGGTGAGCCGCCTGGCCATGCTGTTCATGGGTCTCTCCTTTTTAAGTTTCGCCTGCCAATTTATTTTCTCTAGCGGTTTTATACACTAGCACTCGATGTTTTGGGAAAGGAATACAATTGTTCAAAAAACGTCTTCGC
>NW_027614109.1:17500-25000 GCF_965212315.1 Lampetra planeri
TTCGGCGCGAGAGAAACGATGCCCCGTAACGCACATGAGAGCAATCCGGGCCAATTTCTCCCGTTTGATGGGGTCTATGTGTAAAAATTTTGACTTTTTTGAGTGCACGTGCAAATCTGCTGAAAAAGCCTGTGGAAGTTTCACGGCGTTCGTACGATATTTGGCGACGCAAAAATGAGCGATTTCCCAGCTCGATGGAATTCGGCGCGAGAGAAACGATGCCCCGTAACGCACATGAGAGCAATCCGGGCCAATTTCTCCCGTTTGATGGGGTCTATGTGTAAAAATTTTGACTTTTTTGAGTGCAGGTGCAAATCTGCTGAAAAAGCCTGTGGAAGTTTCACGGCGTTCGTACGATATTTGGCGACGCAAAAATGAGCGATTTCCCAGCTCGAGAGAATTCGGCGCGAGAGAAACGATGCCCCGTAACGCACATGAGAGCAATCCGGGCCAATTTCTCCCGTTTGATGGGGTCTATGTGTAAAAATTTTGACTTTTTTGAGTGCAGGTGCAAATCTGCTGGAAAAGCCTGTGGAAGTTTCACGGCGTTCGTACGATATTTGGCGACGCAAAAATGAGCGATTTCCCAGCTCGATGGAATTCGGCGCGAGAGAAACGATGCCCCGTAACGCACATGAGAGCAATCCGGGCCAATTTCTCCCGTTTGATGGGGTCTATGTGTACAAATTTTGACTTTTTTGAGTGCACGTGCAAATCTGCTGAAAAAGCCTGTGGAAGTTTCACGGCGTTCGTACGATATTTGGCGACGCAAAAATGAGCGATTTCCCAGCTCGATGGAATTCGGAGCGAGAGAAACGATGCCCCGTAACGCACATGAGAGCAATCCCGGCCAATTTCTCCCGTTTGATGGGGTCTATGTGTACAAATTTTGACTTTTTTGAGTGCACGTGCCAATCTGCTGGAAAAGCCTGTGGAAGTTTCACGGCGTTCGTACGATATTTGGCGACGCAAAAATGAGCGATTTCCCAGCTCGATGGAATTCGGCGCGACAGAAACGATGCCCCGTAACGCACATGAGAGCAATCCGGGCCAATTTCTCCCGTTTGATGGGGTCTATGTGTAAAAATTTTGACTTTTTTGAGTGCAGGTGCAAATCTGCTGGAAAAGCCTGTGGAAGTTTCACGGCGTTCGTACGATATTTGGCGACGCAAAAATGAGCGATTTCCAAGCTCGATGGAATTCGGAGCGAGAGAAACGATGCCCCGTAACGCACATGAGAGCAATCCGGGCCAATTTCTCCCGTTTGATGGGGTCTATGTGTAAAAATTTTGACTTTTTGGAGTGCAGGTGCAAATCTGCTGAAAAAGCCTGTGGAAGTTTCACGGCGTTCGTACGATATTTGGCGACGCAAAAATGAGCGATTTCCCAGCTCGAGAGAATTCGGCGCGAGAGAAACGATGCCCCGTAACGCACATGAGAGCAATCCGGGCCAATTTCTCCCGTTTGATGGGGTCTATGTGTAAAAATTTTGACTTTTTTGAGTGCACGTGCAAATCTGCTGGAAAAGCCTGTGGAAGTTTCACGGCGTTCGTACGATATTTGGCGACGCAAAAATGAGCGATTTCCCAGCTCGATGGAATTCGGCGCGAGAGAAACGATGCCCCGTAACGCACATGAGAGCAATCCCGGCCAATTTCTCCCGTTTGATGGGGTCTATGTGTAAAAATTTTGACTTTTTTGAGTGCACGTGCAAATCTGCTGGAAAAGCCTGTGGAAGTTTCACGGCGTTCGTACGATATTTGGCGACGCAAAAATGAGCGATTTCCCAGCTCGATGGAATTCGGCGCGACAGAAACGATGCCCCGTAACGCACATGAGAGCAATCCGGGCCAATTTCTCCCGTTTGATGGGGTCTATGTGTAAAAATTTTGACTTTTTTGAGTGCACGTGCAAATCTGCTGAAAAAGCCTGTGGAAGTTTCACGGCGTTCGTACGATATTTGGCGACGCAAAAATGAGCGATTTCCCAGCTCGAGAGAATTCGGCGCGAGAGAAACGATGCCCCGTAACGCACATGAGAGCAATCCGGGCCAATTTCTCCCGTTTGATGGGGTCTATGTGTACAAATTTTGACTTTTTTGAGTGCACGTGCAAATCTGCTGAAAAAGCCTGTGGAAGTTTCACGGCGTTCGTACGATATTTGGCGACGCAAAAATGAGCGATTTCCCAGCTCGATGGAATTCGGCGCGACAGAAACGATGCCCCGTAACGCACATGAGAGCAATCCGGGCCAATTTCTCCCGTTTGATGGGGTCTATGTGTAAAAATTTTGACTTTTTTGAGTGCACGTGCAAATCTGCTGAAAAAGCCTGTGGAAGTTTCACGGCGTTCGTACGATATTTGGCGACGCAAAAATGAGCGATTTCCCAGCTCGAGAGAATTCGGCGCGAGAGAAACGATGCCCCGTAACGCACATGAGAGCAATCCGGGCCAATTTCTCCCGTTTGATGGGGTCTATGTGTAAAAATTTTGACTTTTTTGAGTGCAGGTGCAAATCTGCTGGAAAAGCCTGTGGAAGTTTCACGGCGTTCGTACGATATTTGGCGACGCAAAAATGAGCGATTTCCCAGCTCGATGGAATTCGGAGCGAGAGAAACGATGCCCCGTAACGCACATGAGAGCAATCCCGGCCAATTTCTCCCGTTTGATGGGGTCTATGTGTACAAATTTTGACTTTTTTGAGTGCACGTGCCAATCTGCTGAAAAAGCCTGTGGAAGTTTCACGGCGTTCGTACGATATTTGGCGACGCAAAAATGAGCGATTTCCCAGCTCGATGGAATTCGGCGCGAGAGAAACGATGCCCCGTAACGCACATGAGAGCAATCCCGGCCAATTTCTCCCGTTTGATGGGGTCTATGTGTAAAAATTTTGACTTTTTTGAGTGCACGTGCAAATCTGCTGAAAAAGCCTGTGGAAGTTTCACGGCGTTCGTACGATATTTGGCGACGCAAAAATGAGCGATTTCCCAGCTCGATGGAATTCGGAGCGAGAGAAACGATGCCCCGTAACGCACATGAGAGCAATCCCGGCCAATTTCTCCCGTTTGATGGGGTCTATGTGTAAAAATTTTGACTTTTTTGAGTGCACGTGCAAATCTGCTGAAAAAGCCTGTGGAAGTTTCACGGCGTTCGTACGATATTTGGCGACGCAAAAATGAGCGATTTCCCAGCTCGAGAGAATTCGGCGCGAGAGAAACGATGCCCCGTAACGCACATGAGAGCAATCCGGGCCAATTTCTCCCGTTTGATGGGGTCTATGTGTAAAAATTTTGACTTTTTTGAGTGCACGTGCAAATCTGCTGGAAAAGCCTGTGGAAGTTTCACGGCGTTCGTACGATATTTGGCGACGCAAAAATGAGCGATTTCCCAGCTCGATGGAATTCGGCGCGACAGAAACGATGCCCCGTAACGCACATGAGAGCAATCCGGGCCAATTTCTCCCGTTTGATGGGGTCTATGTGTAAAAATTTTGACTTTTTTGAGTGCAGGTGCAAATCTGCTGAAAAAGCCTGTGGAAGTTTCACGGCGTTCGTACGATATTTGGCGACGCAAAAATGAGCGATTTCCCAGCTCGAGAGAATTCGGCGCGAGAGAAACGATGCCCCGTAACGCACATGAGAGCAATCCGGGCCAATTTCTCCCGTTTGATGGGGTCTATGTGTACAAATTTTGACTTTTTTGAGTGCACGTGCAAATCTGCTGAAAAAGCCTGTGGAAGTTTCACGGCGTTCGTACGATATTTGGCGACGCAAAAATGAGCGATTTCCCAGCTCGATGGAATTCGGCGCGAGAGAAACGATGCCCCGTAACGCACATGAGAGCAATCCGGGCCAATTTCTCCCGTTTGATGGGGTCTATGTGTAAAAATTTTGACTTTTTTGAGTGCAGGTGCAAATCTGCTGAAAAAGCCTGTGGAAGTTTCACGGCGTTCGTACGATATTTGGCGACGCAAAAATGAGCGATTTCCCAGCTCGAGAGAATTCGGCGCGAGAGAAACGATGCCCCGTAACGCACATGAGAGCAATCCGGGCCAATTTCTCCCGTTTGATGGGGTCTATGTGTAAAAATTTTGACTTTTTTGAGTGCAGGTGCAAATCTGCTGGAAAAGCCTGTGGAAGTTTCACGGCGTTCGTACGATATTTGGCGACGCAAAAATGAGCGATTTCCCAGCTCGATGGAATTCGGAGCGAGAGAAACGATGCCCCGTAACGCACATGAGAGCAATCCCGGCCAATTTCTCCCGTTTGATGGGGTCTATGTGTACAAATTTTGACTTTTTTGAGTGCACGTGCCAATCTGCTGGAAAAGCCTGTGGAAGTTTCACGGCGTTCGTACGATATTTGGCGACGCAAAAATGAGCGATTTCCCAGCTCGATGGAATTCGGCGCGAGAGAAACGATGCCCCGTAACGCACATGAGAGCAATCCCGGCCAATTTCTCCCGTTTGATGGGGTCTATGTGTAAAAATTTTGACTTTTTTGAGTGCACGTGCAAATCTGCTGAAAAAGCCTGTGGAAGTTTCACGGCGTTCGTACGATATTTGGCGACGCAAAAATGAGCGATTTCCCAGCTCGATGGAATTCGGAGCGAGAGAAACGATGCCCCGTAACGCACATGAGAGCAATCCCGGCCAATTTCTCCCGTTTGATGGGGTCTATGTGTAAAAATTTTGACTTTTTTGAGTGCACGTGCAAATCTGCTGGAAAAGCCTGTGGAAGTTTCACGGCGTTCGTACGATATTTGGCGACGCAAAAATGAGCGATTTCCCAGCTCGAGAGAATTCGGCGCGAGAGAAACGATGCCCCGTAACGCACATGAGAGCAATCCGGGCCAATTTCTCCCGTTTGATGGGGTCTATGTGTAAAAATTTTGACTTTTTTGAGTGCACGTGCAAATCTGCTGGAAAAGCCTGTGGAAGTTTCACGGCGTTCGTACGATATTTGGCGACGCAAAAATGAGCGATTTCCCAGCTCGATGGAATTCGGCGCGAGAGAAACGATGCCCCGTAACGCACATGAGAGCAATCCCGGCCAATTTCTCCCGTTTGATGGGGTCTATGTGTACAAATTTTGACTTTTTTGAGTGCACGTGCAAATCTGCTGAAAAAGCCTGTGGAAGTTTCACGGCGTTCGTACGATATTTGGCGACGCAAAAATGAGCGATTTCCCAGCTCGATGGAATTCGGAGCGAGAGAAACGATGCCCCGTAACGCACATGAGAGCAATCCCGGCCAATTTCTCCCGTTTGATGGGGTCTATGTGTACAAATTTTGACTTTTTTGAGTGCAGGTGCAAATCTGCTGAAAAAGCCTGTGGAAGTTTCACGGCGTTCGTACGATATTTGGCGACGCAAAAATGAGCGATTTCCCAGCTCGAGAGAATTCGGCGCGAGAGAAACGATGCCCCGTAACGCACATGAGAGCAATCCGGGCCAATTTCTCCCGTTTGATGGGGTCTATGTGTAAAAATTTTGACTTTTTTGAGTGCAGGTGCAAATCTGCTGGAAAAGCCTGTGGAAGTTTCACGGCGTTCGTACGATATTTGGCGACGCAAAAATGAGCGATTTCCAAGCTCGATGGAATTCGGAGCGAGAGAAACGATGCCCCGTAACGCACATGAGAGCAATCCGGGCCAATTTCTCCCGTTTGATGGGGTCTATGTGTAAAAATTTTGACTTTTTTGAGTGCAGGTGCAAATCTGCTGGAAAAGCCTGTGGAAGTTTCACGGCGTTCGTACGATATTTGGCGACGCAAAAATGAGCGATTTCCCAGCTCGATGGAATTCGGCGCGAGAGAAACGATGCCCCGTAACGCACATGAGAGCAATCCCGGCCAATTTCTCCCGTTTGATGGGGTCTATGTGTAAAAATTTTGACTTTTTTGAGTGCACGTGCAAATCTGCTGAAAAAGCCTGTGGAAGTTTCACGGCGTTCGTACGATATTTGGCGACGCAAAAATGAGCGATTTCCCAGCTCGATGGAATTCGGAGCGAGAGAAACGATGCCCCGTAACGCACATGAGAGCAATCCCGGCCAATTTCTCCCGTTTGATGGGGTCTATGTGTACAAATTTTGACTTTTTTGAGTGCACGTGCAAATCTGCTGAAAAAGCCTGTGGAAGTTTCACGGCGTTCGTACGATATTTGGCGACGCAAAAATGAGCGATTTCCCAGCTCGAGAGAATTCGGCGCGAGAGAAACGATGCCCCGTAACGCACATGAGAGCAATCCGGGCCAATTTCTCCCGTTTGATGGGGTCTATGTGTACAAATTTTGACTTTTTTGAGTGCACGTGCAAATCTGCTGAAAAAGCCTGTGGAAGTTTCACGGCGTTCGTACGATATTTGGCGACGCAAAAATGAGCGATTTCCCAGCTCGATGGAATTCGGCGCGAGAGAAACGATGCCCCGTAACGCACATGAGAGCAATCCGGGCCAATTTCTCCCGTTTGATGGGGTCTATGTGTAAAAATTTTGACTTTTTTGAGTGCAGGTGCAAATCTGCTGAAAAAGCCTGTGGAAGTTTCACGGCGTTCGTACGATATTTGGCGACGCAAAAATGAGCGATTTCCCAGCTCGATGGAATTCGGCGCGAGAGAAACGATGCCCCGTAACGCACATGAGAGCAATCCGGGCCAATTTCTCCCGTTTGATGGGGTCTATGTGTAAAAATTTTGACTTTTTTGAGTGCACGTGCAAATCTGCTGAAAAAGCCTGTGGAAGTTTCACGGCGTTCGTACGATATTTGGCGACGCAAAAATGAGCGATTTCCCAGCTCGAGAGAATTCGGCGCGAGAGAAACGATGCCCCGTAACGCACATGAGAGCAATCCGGGCCAATTTCTCCCGTTTGATGGGGTCTATGTGTAAAAATTTTGACTTTTTTGAGTGCAGGTGCAAATCTGCTGGAAAAGCCTGTGGAAGTTTCATCCGACGAAAAAAGCACGTTCTCGAGAAAGCAGGAGAGCTAAGTCATTCACAAATTAGCTGGATTTGGCTTGTGGTTCGTTTCCCAAGTAACAGAGCGGCATCAACCTTTAAGTGCACGCCAGTACATCCCCGTGGGATACAGGGGGTCTCGGCGGACTTTGCTCGGGGGAAAAACGTCGAGGTGAGCCGCCTGGCCATGCTGTTCATGGGTCTCTCCTTTTTAAGTTTCGCCTGCCAATTTATTTTCTCTAGCGGTTTTATACACTAGCACTCGATGTTTTGGGAAAGGAATACAATTGTTCAAAAAACGTCTTCGCAATTCATGTCGTTAGATTGCTAATGAAAATTCGTAAAAAAACGTACACGCCATACATGTTCTTTGCTTCCCTCTCGATACAAGTGAAGGGGAAAAACAGCCTTAACGGTTGCTAAAAAAATCGCCCTTTACATATACATGGGTCGTCTTCCCCTCTCGACAACGGAGACAAGTAACCCACGCCAGGCACTGTCAGTAACTGCCATAGATCTGCTTTAAAATGCCCATTCGTCTTGCGTC